>NW_021174436.1:0-1153 GCF_002162155.2 Triticum dicoccoides
AGGTGTTCCCAGGGGACTGGCTGAGCATCGCCTAAGAGTCGACTCGTCTGCAAAGCCAGTCAAAGAGCATCTTCGGCGGTCCGCCGTCCAGAAGAGAAAGGCCATCGGTGAAGAAGTGGCTCGACTGTTGGCGGCAGGATTTATCCGAGAGATATACCACTCCGAGTGGCTCGCTAATGTCGTCATGGTTCCTAAGAAGGACAAGTCGCTCCGAATGTGCATTGATTTCAAGCACATCAACCGGGCCTGCCCGAAAGATCACTTTCCTCTCCCTCGCATAGATCAAATTGTTGACTCGACCGCGGGATGCGAGAGGTTGTCTTTTTTAGATGCTTACTCCGGGTACCACCAGATCCGTCTGTACGGGCCCGATGAGGTAAAAACAGCTTTCATCACTCCATTCGGGTGCTTCTGCTATATCACCATGCCATTTGGCCTCAAGAATGCCGGAGCCACATTTATGCGAATGATTCAGAAGTGTCTACTCACCCAAATCAGTCGGAATGTGGAAGCTTATATGGATGATATTGTTGTCAAGTCACGAAAAGGTTCCGACCTGCTCGCTGACCTCGCCGAAACATTTGCCAACCTCAGAAGGTATGATATCAAGCTCAATCCATCAAAGTGCACATTTGGAGTTCCTGGTGGCAAGTTACTCGGTTTTCTCGTTTCCGAACGGGGAATCAACGCTAACCCAGAGAAGATTGGCACTATTCTCCGAATGAAACGCCCTGGGCGAGTGCACGATGTCCAGAAGCTTACTGGATGCTTGGCCGCATTAAGTCGATTCATCTCACGACTCGGTGAAAAGGCACTGCCTCTTTACCGACTGATGAAGAAGGCTGACAAGTTCGAGTGGACTCCAGAAGCTGATGCAGCGTTTGCCGAGCTAAAAGCTCTGCTCTCCACCCAGCCGGTGCTTGCTGCTCCAATCAGCAAAGAGCCTCTGTTGCTCTACATCGCAGCCACAGGACAAGTTGTCAGTACTGTGCTAACGGTCGAGCGGGAAGAAGAAGGAAAAGCTCTCAAAGTTCAGCGCCCAGTGTATTATTTGTCTGAAGTCTTGACTCCATCCAAGCAGAGATATCCTCATTATCAGAAGCTTGTGTATGGAATATACATGACCACAAAGAAGGTTGCTCATTATTTCTCT
>NW_021174438.1:0-1525 GCF_002162155.2 Triticum dicoccoides
ACGTGGGTGTAGACCACGACCTACCTAAACACTCAAGTCTCTAGTCCAGGTTTATCGCCTATTCAGGTTCCATCCATGAGGAGATCCGGCCGGAGTTTCGCTCACAGCCCCAAACGATGTGAACAGGGTTCCCGAGATACCAAACGGGCATCCGGTACACCGTGCCACGTACCTACCGCATCACAGCCCACCCCTACGGTCAGCGCTGTCCACGGCCTCCAGTAAGCTACAAACACCAGAAACTACTTGCAACTCCTGGACAGAGGACTAGGGTGAATAAGAAGTCGAGCGGGGTCATATTTCAGGGCCCAATGTATGGTAGTAGCTGAATCATGGATCACAAACACAGAACTCAGTTCCTGAGGACGGCTTCAATGAGACAACCCACCATGTACTCCTACATGGCCTCTCACCGACACCTTTTACCAAATCGTGTTCACACACTTAGCTCGCACACAGTAGGACATTTTCACACACCTCTGATTCATTCCCGATGAATCAGACCTGACACAACTCTAAGCAGTAGCAGCATGACAAACAAGCAAGAATGAGTAGGCACAACAGGGCTCAAACAACTCCTACTCATGCTAGTGGGTTTCATCTATTTACTGTGGCAATGACAGGTCATGCAAAGGATAAAGGGGTTCAACTACCGCAACAAGTAACAGATGAATCGTTGTTGTCCTAATGCAGTAAAAGAGAGCAGGAGCGAGAGAGTGGGTTTGTATCGGAATGAACAAGGGGGTTTTGCTTGCCTGGCACTTCTGAAGATAGCATTGAGTCTTCATCAGTGTCAACGATCACATCATCGGTATCACGTCTATCGAGAGGGGACAAATACCGGCAACATAGAAGGGAACACAATCAATGCAATGCACAATATGATGCATGATCATGACATGGCAAAATGAATGTGTTTTGAGCTAATGCAACTAGTAACAGATTAAATGAAGTTGGTTTGAATACAAGATTCAAATTTAAACTCCATATGTGATTATTCAAATGCCATTTAATTGATTTGTGCTAAACAGCAGCTATAAGTTGTTCTAACATGCATGAAAATGGTGCATATGGATTCCTTGAATTTTTCTGATAATTTTTCATATATAAATTATTTAATTTGGAGTTACGGTTGAATTTCTATGATTTTTAGAAGTTTTAGGCATTTTTTGGAATTTCCTGAATATAAAAAATCCAGAAATGAATTATGGCGTCAGCACCATGTCACTGTGACGTCAGCAGAGTCAACTGGGCTGGCTCGGGTCAAACCTGACGTGTGGGGTCCACACGTCAGTGACACAGGTTAGACAGGGGGGGTTAGTTTAGTTTAATTAGAGATTAGGGGCACTAGGGCCCACATGTCAGTGGCTCTAGGCCTGGGTTAGCGGGGTGGTTAGGCCCTAATGACCGGCCACGTTAGCTCTCGCCGGAGTTTAGCCGGCGACGACCACAGAGCACGGCGGGGGATGCCGGACTTGCGCTAGGGGCATCGGATCGACGCGCCAAGGGCACCAGGAGGTAGCCC
>NW_021174439.1:0-1256 GCF_002162155.2 Triticum dicoccoides
TTGACACTGATGAAGACTCAATGTTATCTTCAGAAGTGCCAGGCAAGCAAAACCCCCTTGTTCATTCCGATAAAATCCCACTCTCTCGCTCCTGCTCTCTTTTACTACATTAGGACAACATCGATTCATCTGTTACTTGCTGCGGTAGCTGAACCCCTTTATCCTTTGCATGACCTGTCATTGCCACAGTAAATAGATGAAACCCACTAGCATGAGTAGGAGTTGTTTGAGCCCTGTTGTGCCTACTCATTCATGCTTGTTTGTCATGCCTGCTACTGCTTAGAGTTGAGTCAAGTCTGATTCATCGGGGATGAATCAGAGGCGTGTGAACATGTCCTACTGAGTGTGAGCTAAGTGTGTGAACACGATTTGGTAAAGGTAGCGGTGAGAGGCCATGTAGGAGTACATGGTGGGTTGTCTCATTGCAGCCGTCCTCAGGAACTGAGTTCTGTGTTTGTGATCCATGACTCAGCTACTACCACGCATTGGGCCCGAAACCAATGGACCCTCTCGGCTTCTTGATCACCCTTGTCCTCTGTCCAGGAGTTGCAAGTAGTTTCTGGTGTTTGTAGTATGCTGGAGGCCGTGCGCAGCGCTGACCGTAGGGGTGGGCTGTGATGCGGTAGGCACGTGGCATGGTGTACCGGGCGCCCGTTTGGTGTCTCGGGAACCCTGTTCACATCGTTTGGGGCTGTGAGCGAAACTCCGGCCGGATCTCCTCATGGATGGAACCCGAATAGGCGATAAACCTGGACTAGAGACTCGAGTGTTTAGGCAGGCCGTGGCCGACACCCACGTTGGGCTTCCGCTTGAAGGTTGCCGAGTACATGTCGTGTAAACGGCGGTAAGTGGTGAGAGCGTGTGTGAAGAAGTACACCCCTGCAGGGTTATTATGATCTATTCGAATAGCCGTGTCCGCGGTAAAGGACTTCTGGATTGCTTATATCAGTTCATAGACAAGTGAAAGTGGATACTTTAAAATGCGCAAGATAAGCGTGAGTGCTATGGATGGCGTTCTCGTAGGGAGACGGGAGCGGATCCATAGTGGTGTATTGATATGGTGAATATGTGGACTCGTGTGCGCCACCTCAAAAGAGTTACATTGCAGTCGTAGTTTAGGATAGCCACCGAGTCAAAGCTGGCTTGCTGCAGTTAAACCCCACCATCCCCCTTGTTGAAAATGATGCATATGTAGTTAGTTCTGATGTAAGTCTTGCTGGGTACATTTGTACTCACGTTTGCCTATTTTATGTTTT
>NW_021174440.1:0-1163 GCF_002162155.2 Triticum dicoccoides
GGCAATGACGGGAAGGATACACGCAACTTTGCTCGCCAGGTCGCCATGGCTGATCGTCCGCCGCCGCAGAAGCCACAGGGACACACTCAGTCCTACTCCATTGATCCCCACTGGTACATGGACTCTGGGGCGACAGAGCACCTGACCAGTGAGATGGGGAAGCTTCACACTCGTGAACCCTACCATGGCTCCGACAAGATCCACACCGCCAATGGAGCAGGTATGCACATCTCTCATATTGGTCAAGCATCACTTCTCACTAGACATGCCAATAGGAGTCTTCAACTTCGCAATGTTCTTCGAGTTCCATCTGTGACACGTAATCTTCTTTCAGTTCCTAAACTCACTCGTGATAATAATATGCTTTGTGAATTTCATCCTTTTGATCTTTTTATTAAGGATCGGGGCACGAGGGACATTCTTCTTAGTGGGCGGCTCTGCCAAGGTCTCTATCGTCTGGAGCATCCTGGCGTCGCTCGCGTCTTTAGTGGAGTTCGGGTATCTCCGTCACAGTGGCATGCTCGTCTTGGTCACCCGGCCACACCTATTGTCCGGCATGTTTTGCGTCGTCATGAGCTTCCTAGTGTGTCTAGTAATAAAGATGTAGCAATGTGTGATGCTTGTCAGCAGGGGAAGAGTCATCAACTTCCTTTTTCGGAGTCCAGTCGTGAGGTGAAACATCCTTTAGAACTTGTGTTTTCAGATGTATGGGGTCCTGCTCAGACTTCTGTTAGTGGTCATAATTATTATATCAGTTTTGTTGATGCTTACAGCCGCTTTACCTGGCTTTATCTTATCAAACGTAAATCTGATGTGTTTGACATTTTTGTTCAGTTCCAAAAACATGTTGAACGCCTTCTCAAGCATAAAATTGTTCATGTTCAGTCGGACTGGGGTGGCGAGTATCGCAACCTCAACTCCTTCTTTCAGTCGCTTGGGATCACTCACCGTTTAGCATGTCCACATACACATCAGCAGAATGGTTCAGTAGAACGTAAGCATCGTCACATTGTTGAAGCTGGTCTGACTCTTTTGGCCCATGCATCTGTTCCGTTTCGTTTTTGGAGTGATGCTTTCACCACTGCATGTTTTCTCATCAATCGTACTCCCACTCGTGTTTTGAATATGAAGACTCCCATTGAAGTTCTCCTTAATGAACAACC
>NW_021174441.1:0-1030 GCF_002162155.2 Triticum dicoccoides
AATTTCATACGAATTTGATGGTAGCCACTACGCAAATCAACTTTGGAGAATATTGTAGAGCCACTCAATTCATCAAGCATATCATCTAGCCTAGGAATAGGATGACGATAACGAATAGTAATATTATTAATGCCTCTACAATCAACACACATACGTGATGTACCATCCTTTTTCGGCACTAGAATAATAGGAACAGCACAAGGACTAAGGGATTCGCGTATATAACCTTTGTCGAGAAGCTCTTGTACTTGACGCATAATCTCCTTCGTCTCCTCTGGATTGGTACGGTATGGTGCATGGTTTGGCAGTGAAGCACCGGGAATTAAGTCAATCTGATGCTCAATCCCTCGAATAGGCGGTAATCCCGGTGGCACGTCTTGTGGAAAGACGTCAGCGAACTCCTGCAAAATGTTAGTGACAGCAGGAGGCAAAGAGGAAGGCACGTGCTCGAATGAAAATAATGCCTCTTTGCACACAAAAGCATAGCAAACAGATTGGCTGAAATCTAGCTCATCAATATCAGATTTGGTGGCAAATAAACATGCACTTTTCAATTTAATTTCAGAAGCAACACTAGATGGTTTATTATTAGGCTTCGTTTGTTGCTCAAATTCTTTTGCCACAATCTGATTTTCACTCTTATTCTTCTCCTGTTTTGCTTTATTAGCTCTATTAATATCATCTTTCAAAATTGAATCAGGAGTCATAGGAAGCAAAGTAATATTTTTATCCTTATGAACAAGAGTATAGTGATTGTTTCTACCATGGTGTACAGAATTTTTATCAAATTGCCATGGTCTACCAAGTAATAAGGAACATGCTTGCATAGGTACCACATCACAATCAACATAATCAGCATATGTAGAGATACTAAAATGCACACGAACAGTACGTGTTACCTTAACCTTGCCGCTGTTGTTGAACCATTGGATGTAGTAAGGATTTGGATGTGGTCTTGTGGTGAGAGAAAGCTTCTCCACCATCTCCATGCTAGCCAAGTTGTTGCAGCTCCCTCCGTCTATGATGACGC
>NW_021174442.1:0-958 GCF_002162155.2 Triticum dicoccoides
TCATGAGTGGGGTAGTTCTTCTCATTAGGCTTCAACTGGCGAGAGGTATAAGCAACAACTTTCTTCTCTTGCATCAGTACAGCACCGAGACCTTGGAGAGAGGCATCACAAAAGACCTCGTACGGCTTGGTTTCATCAGGCGGAGTCAGAACTGGAGCAGAGATCAATTTCTCTTTCAAAGTGTTGAAAGCAATATCACACTCCGGAGACCAAACGTACTTGACGTGCTTCTGAAGAAGATTTGAGAGAGGCTTGGCGATCTTAGAAAAGTTTTCAACGAATCTTCTGCAATAGCTTGCGAGACCGAGGAAACTGCGGAGTTGCTTTACGTTCTGAGGAGGTTCCCAATTCACAATTGCAGACACCTTCTCAGGATTCACGGAAATGCCCTTGGCAAAGATGATATGACCAAGATAAAGAACCTCATCGAGCCAAAATTCACACTTGGAGAACTTGGCATAGAACTGATGTTCTCTGAGCTTGTCAAGTACCAAATGCAAGTGCTTGGCATGATCTTTCTTGTTCTTCGAGAAAACCAGAATGTCGTCGAGATAGACCAAAACGAATTCATTGGTGTAGGGGTTGAAGATGAAGTTCATCATGCGAGAGAACGTCGGAGGAGCGTTTGCGAGGCCAAAAGACATGACGGTGTATTCATATGAACCAAAGCTTGTTCTGAACGCCGTCTTGGGAATATCTTGCTCACGAATACGAATCTGATGATAACCCATACGGAGATCAAGCTTGGAGAATACTTGAGCACCCTTGAGTTGTTCGAACAGCTCATTGATGTTGGGAAGTGGGTATTTGTTCTTGATGGTCTTCTTGTTTACTGGACGGTAATCAACACAAAGTCGACTCGATCCATCCTTCTTCTTCACAAAAAGAACACCACAACCCCACGGAGAAGTACTAGGCCGAATGAGACCCAATCTTTCTTGCTCATCGAGTTGTTTCT
>NW_021174443.1:0-1399 GCF_002162155.2 Triticum dicoccoides
TGTCACATCCCTAGCTGCTGGTAGTGCTCTAGGCTAGCTCATGTGTGTATCATGGTTAAATTCAAATGAAATTTGAATTGAGGAATTTTCAAAAGCCTCAGGAAACCTCTAAAAATAACCAACAATTAAATCCTCTCAAATGAGTCCAAGAAAATGTTCCTGTTATTCTATAGAAATATTGGTAAGAGGTAAAAATTCAAACCAATATTTCTTGGAGTCACAGAAATATTTATTTTGCCCATTTGAATTAATTTAATAACTATTTGCATTGGATATATATATTATATATAATTAATATATATCCAATAATTCTGGAACATTTTATGTGGCTTGGTATATCTTAGTTCTAGCCACATAATTATTTTCAGGATTTTATAAAATGGTTTAGTATTTTACTAAACCAAAACAAAACAGAACAAAATAGAAAACCAGAAATAAAAGACAGAGGAGAGAATCTCACCTGGACTTACCTCTGCAGCCCACCAGGCCCACCTGGCCAGCCCAGCCCATCTCCACCCCCCCTGTCGTCTTCCTCCCTGCCAGGAGGACAGACACCGCACGCACGCGCGCACGCGGAGGCCTCCACCTCCTGCTTCGCCGTGGCAGCCTCCCCGACTTCCTCGCGACGCCACGGAGGCGCCTCGACCCCCTCGACCGCCTCTCTCTCTCTGGACCCCCTCCTCCTCCTCTGCTCTCCCTCCCTCTCGTCACCGAACGCACCTGAGAGCGCCGCTCGCCGTACCCATGGCCACCGGCCACCCCTAGCCTCGCCGATGCGCCCAGGAGCTCCGCCTCGACCCCCTCTTCCTCCCCACTGATCCACGGCCCTCCGGAAGCCCTGCATCGCCGCCCACGTCGCCGTTCCCCCCCTCGGCCACCGGAGATCGTCGCCGTCGATTCGCTGCACTCCGGCCGCCCCCGAGCCCACTAACCCTCCCTACAGCTCCGCGGTGAGCCTCCGTGCAGGACCCCTCTCTCTCCCCTCGCGTTTGCGAGCTCTAGGCCATAGCTCCGCCGCGGCCGAACTCCGGCCGCCGCTGACCTCGTCACCGCCGTCACTGCAGCCGCTTGAGCTCGTTTCGGAGCGTGTCACCGCACTCAGGAAGCCACCAGGAGCCTAACGCATATCCTAACTCGCCCTCCCGTGCACCACAGCGCCAACCCCGCACTCACCGAACCCCGGCGCCGCCGCGAGCTCCGTTCCGGCGAGCCCCGGCGTTCCCGTAGCCTCCCACCTACCCCATCAGATGCGGGAGAGCCCGGGCTACGCCCCGGTGCCCTCAGCCGCCGCCTCCGTCGCCTTTAGCGCAAGTCCGGCGTGCCCCCGCCGTGCTCTGTGGTCGTCGCCGGCAAATCTCCGGCCAGCTGACGTGGCTGGCTTAATTAGCCACTAACCACC
>NW_021174444.1:0-2896 GCF_002162155.2 Triticum dicoccoides
AATAAGCATAAACATGATGACAGACAATATCATGATATTTAACCACTTAAACAACAATGCAACCATATATCCAACATGTTGCGACTATGCTCAACAGGTACTCATTCTCCTGAATGGCTTACCAGATGTGACCAATAAACATAATAATACCAAAAACACACTCGTGATCCTTACGGCGAACACAACCCGACCAACTCGTGGCCCGTGATCCTTACGGCGATCACAACCCGACCAACTCGTGGCCCATGATCCTTACGGCGATCACAACCCGACCAACTCCTGGCCCACTCAACACGATGGCCTCACTGCCATCCTTAGTGCAATTTAGTGTGCATATTTATTAAGTGTTGACCCATGGTGTACCCTACTTTTGAGCGTGTCCGTACCCGTGGACTCGGCTATCGATAGATTAAAAACACTCTGCAGAGGTTAGTACACTGTACCCACACTACGAAACCCATGGCCTCGCACTCCCATTCGGGTGGACCAACAGCGTTCCGACGAAACCATTTCATTGTCATGACACTCTCCCAGCCCTTCCGACTCAGACCGCAACGGGCTAGTCCTGGGTGGCCCCGTGTCTACCTCCAGACACCTCGACCACCGTTGTGGCCACGATCCACTCTGGGACCCGGTACCAAAATTAACTGAACAACGGGCTCACAAGGTTATGCTTGGCTACCGGGCCAGGGTACATCACGCCCATAAGCTTCCCTAAATGGAGGCACCGATCAGAGGCACGACAATGAAACACATTAAGGCCGTCCCATACCGGCAAATGTGGTTGCACTGGGAAAGACTCGTTTCAGCGGCACCACGACCCGGTCAACAACATGTCCAAGTTGAATTATTAATCAGGTTCAACTTAATGTGAAAATAACCGGTCTCATACTGCCATACTATGCACCACTTAACATATGCATCACATAGCCATGCAAATAACTGCATCAACCACGCTCCTATGGAGCCATCATCAACACATGCTACTATTCTGGTTAAAATCTCACTTTACTTATACCAAAACCATTTCTAGCATTGTCATCATTATTCATCATGCAAAATAATATTTAAACTACTAATGACCATATTATTTATTTATTACTTGCAACTAATTTCTCCTTATCTTGCCAAGTATATTTACTTCAAACATTCTGAAGTTCAAGTATTTCAACACATCAAGCATATAACAGAATATATTTATTATATATCTAACTTAAATGCATCAAAATTCATAAATTCAAGTATGAAAATCATAAATATTAAAGTGGCACCATGAAAATGTTACTATGGCTTGCCTTAGTACTGATGAGGTTCACAAAGCTCCAGGTGATCCTCAAGACAAGCTGGCTCTGCTGAAAATATTAAAAACCACAAAAATAAAATATCAAGAAACATTCTGAAAATTGCCAGAAAATCTAGACAGCAAGGAAAAATCCCATCTTTTGGGTGCTGTTAGATTTTTGGACACAGAACATGATGCAAAAAGAATCACTGCATTTGGACTTGTAGATAAAACGTTATGGCCATTTGAAGTCTCCTAGAATTTAAATGAATTCGAAACAATAAACAGAGGGGAGTGACATCAAAGGAGTAATCTCCCGGGGCGCCACCACTCATACCGCTTCGTGCGCGTAATGAGTGGCTGACTAGCAGGTCCTGCTAGTCAGGCCGGAGGGAGGGGAGAGGGAAACAGAGAGGCGCGGCGCTTTGGCGGAGCTCATGCCGGCGTTGAGACTTCTTGGACGCGAACGAGAGGGAGGGATCGACGGAGAAGACGATTGCACACCTGCTCGTACCCGTAGCATGGCTAACGATGGCCGGACGGCGTCGAATTTAACCTCTCCAGCGGCGACAGAGGGCGGAGGTTGCCGGAGTTGAAGAAGACGGTGGCTTGGGGCGGCTCCAGGGGCTCTAGCTAGGTGAGTTGGCTTCACGGAGGAGAGGCAGAGGCCCTGGCGGGGTCGCCTTAGCTTGGGAGGGGCCGGAGCTGCGCGAACGATCCAGAGGGGATCGCCGGCGAGCTCGGCTCCGGGACGGCAGCCTGCGGCCTGCCCGGCCGGGCTGCGGCTTCTAATGGCTCTAGGAGGGACTGGGAGTGGTTTGCGATGCTCCAGGAGGCTGCGGAGAGGGGCTTTTATAGGCGGGGCGGCGAGGAGGGCTCGGGCTCCGCCAGAGGACACCTGTCCCCGACGCCCGGTGACAAACGGTGCCAGAGAGCGATGGACAAGGCGACGGAGGTCACGCAGCCACTGTACGCGGGTGCGGACGAGCACATGAATGAGGGGGAAAGAAACGAATACAGTGCGCGCGCATTGTGCCGTTGGCCAGACTGTGCCCGTGCTCGCTGCGGCGAGATCCAGCGTCGGCGAGCGGCAGGGTGACATTATGGAAGTGGAGACGAGGATGGTGGCGAGGGGTGGCACGCTCTGGCTGGCCGAGCAGCAAGCACGCGCTCAATGGAGGCGTTGCCGACACGCAGAGCGCGCGTTTGGCATGCCAGCACGCTCGGACGAACGCGGTCACCGCGTGGACCGTGACATTAGGCCACCTACACACTAACAAGGATGTCTGGCGTGTAGTCCTTAGTAAATTGAGGTGTTACCATGGCTCGGTTTGGTTCTAGGTGCAGTAGAAGTAAAATGGTGATGAGGTTAAGTTACTGGACAGAAACTTTGGGGAGTTAATGTGGTCAAACCACAGGGATTCAAGGGCTGAGCTGTGGGGTTTTACTGTCTCTTACTAAGGTAAATAAGCTCAGGGAAAACCAGCTACGTTGGAGCTAGTAAAAAGGTAGTTGTTGTAGAAATTATAATTTCAGCCCAGAAGTGATTTAATTTTCTGTAGCCAAAATATTCCAAAGAGTGATGAAATATTTTTGCTCAGAAATGTGCCCTAG
>NW_021174445.1:0-760 GCF_002162155.2 Triticum dicoccoides
CAATAGTAACCACACAATAAGTACTCATCTAATGCACAGGGAAAAATCGAACAAGAGAACGAACCAGAAAGTTCAACTTAAGAACTCCGGTTGCAAAGAAAGAACGAGCCGAACAAACGACGAAAAACAAACGGCGGAAGAAAACAACTCGGTTCTAGCAAGTTGAATCTAGGTCAAAATTTTACTGTAGCAAAAGCTTGTTCAAGTTGATTAGACGAAACGGCGGTTTCGAGATGAAACTCCAGGCGCTTGAATCACCTGATTCCGATAAACGAGCGAGAAGATAAACTAGAACGAAGATCGGATCTGAGATCGCGATCGCGGAATAAATCCGACGAGAAGAAAAAGAAGAACGGTTATACGAACAGATGTCGTTAACCGGGAAATAATCGGTGATCACGTTCGTTGAGACGAACGGTCCGAAAGAAGAACGAAAACCAATCTAGGGTTTTCGGGAAAAGAGATCGAACGAAAAACCGATCTAGAACACCGGAACGGTTTAGCGAAAAATCGGAAAGAAAACGAATCGGTAGAGAAGAAAAGAATCGGAACGGTTTATAAGAAAAACCGAACCGAGGGAAAGAAGAGACGCGGCGCGGTACCTCCGGCGAACGGCGGCGACGGCGGCGTTGACGCAGGCGGCGATGCACAAGGGCGGCGGCGCGGGTGAGAGGCGCGGGGTGAGGCGCGGCTTGGGTGGTGCGGCGGCGTGGCGTGGGTATGGCGGCGCGGCGTGGGGCGGCGGAGAGGAGAGGAGAGG
>NW_021174446.1:0-1276 GCF_002162155.2 Triticum dicoccoides
TTTGGAAGGTTCTTGCTGAACTTTGTACCAAAAAGCGAATTATCCTATCTAGGACTCCGTTCCAAAATAACTTTGGAGAGCTTCGTACCATCATGCACCTGTTACTTTCGCCTAATGATGAAGACATGGTTTTGTTGAATCCTTTGACACTAGGCAACCTCCCGACCCCTCGGCGATCCTCTCGAACATGAGAGGAAGAAGAGGATCGCCGAGGGGTCGAGGGTTCCAGGGTCGTCGAGGGTTCGAGGGGTCGAGGATCGCCGAGGGGTCGAGAGAGAGATTTCCTAGTGTCAAAGTATTGAAGGAATCCATGGCTTCATCATTAGCCGGAAGTAACCAGGGCATGACGAAGTCCTCCAAAGTTATTTTGGAATGGTGTCCCGGATAGGATAATTTGCCTTTTTGTATGAATTTCAGCAAAGGCCTTCCAAATAACGATATTTGGAAGGTTCTTGCTGAACTTTGTACCAAAAAGCGAATTATCCTATCTAGGACTCCGTTCCAAAATAACTTTGGAGAGCTTCGTACCATCATGCACCTGTTACTTTCGCCTAATGATGAAGACATGGTTTTGTTGAATCCTTTGACACTAGGCAACCTCCCGACCCCTCGGCGATCCTCTCGAACATGAGAGGAAGAAGAGGATCGCCGAGGGGTCGAGGGTTCCAGGGTCGTCGAGGGTTCGAGGGGTCGAGGATCGCCGAGGGGTCGAGAGAGAGATTTCCTAGTGAGTATTGAAGAAATCCATGGCTTCATCATTAGCCAGAAGTAACCAGGGCATGACGAAGTCCTTCAAAGTTATTTTGGAATGGTGTCCCGGATAGGATAATTTGCCTTTTTGTATGAATTTCAGCAAAGCCCTTTCAAATAACGATATTTGGAAGGTTCTTGCTGAACTTTGTACCAAAAAGCGAATTATTCTATCTAGGACTCCGTTCCAAAATAACTTTGGAGAGCTTCGTACCATCATGCACCTGTTACTTTCGCCTAATGATGAAAACAAGGTTTTGTTGAATCCTTTGACACTAGGAAACCTCCCGACCCCTCAGCGATCCTCTCGAACATGAGAGGAAGAAGAGGATCGCCGAGGGGTCGAGGGTTCCAGGGTCGTCGAGGGTTCAAGGGGTCGAGGATCGCCGAGGGGTCGAGAGAGAGATTTCCTCGTGTCAAAGTATTGAAGAAATCCATGGCTTCATCATTAGCCGGAAGTAACCAGGGCATGACGAAGTCCTCCAAAGTTATTTTGGAATGGTGTCCCGGATAGGATAATTTGCCT
>NW_021174447.1:0-1132 GCF_002162155.2 Triticum dicoccoides
GAGTAGTTTTCTATATATTTTTTTTTCTTTTGAGCTATATTTATTTGTTTTCTTTTTATTTCTCAGTTGTAATAAGTCATTAAAAATAAGCATCTATGTTCATTTTTAGTAAAGTTAATCATAACTATTTTTTCTTCTAATTATTTTTGAATTGTAATAAGTCATTAAGAATAAGCATCTATGCTCATATTTTAGTAAAGTTAATCACAACTATTTTCTTTTCTTTTTATTCCTGAGTTGTAATAAGTCATTAAAAATAAGCATTTATGCTCCTTTTTTAGTACAGTTAATCACAACTATTTTTTGCTTCAATTCATTTCTGAGTAGTTTTCTATATATTTTTTTTCTTTTCAGCTATATTTTATTTTTTCTATTTGTTTCTCAGTTGTAATAAGTCATTAAAAATAAAAAAGAGGCGCAATGCTTGTTAATTTGCTTCAAGCCTTTCGGAATAGTGTCAACTGCACTGCACATAGCTCTGTGCAGTCTACCCTATTCCTCAAGGCTTGAAGCTAACCAACGTGCAGGAGCATTGGGCCTCTTCGTCATCGTCTCTGGACTCAGGGCTTATAAACAGCTGCGAGTGCCTCTCGCTTGGCAAGGTGGGACTAAAAAAATAGCTGCAGGAAGAATCGACAAAAAAACAGCTGCGGAAAATAAAAAAGTAGTTAGACGGGTCCATTGGTACCGGTTGGTGGCACCAACCGGTACCAATGCAACTCTTTGGTACCGGTTGGTGCCACCAACCGGGACCAAGGCGCCCCCTTTAGTCCTGGTTGGTGCCACCAACCGGGACCAAAGGTCTTTGTTTCCCGCCATTTGGGCTGCTGAAAAGAGGCCTTTGGTCCCGATTGGTGGCACCAACCGGGACTAAAGGGGGCATTAGTCCCGGTTGGAGCCACCAATCGGGACCGATGCTCTTGCTATATATACAGGACTTAGCAGTTTTCGATCTCTCCTGCTCCACTCCCGTCGCCGCGTGTCTCCCTGCCGCCACCTCGCCGTCGCCGCCCCTCCCCGCCACGCCGCCCCGCGCCTCCCCACCCAGCCCCGCCCCGCGCCGTCGCCGCCCGCGCGCCCCGCCCAGCCCGCCCGCGCCGCGCCCCGATCGACGTCGCGCCGCCTCGACGCC
>NW_021174448.1:0-939 GCF_002162155.2 Triticum dicoccoides
GGGCGGCGTCGAGGGCGAGGGCGACGGCGGGCGGCGTCGAGGGCGAGGGCGACGGCGGCGGTGTTGATTCGGAGAAGACGAGAAGGGGTTCGGGGCCCTCGTATTTATAGCCCCCCCCCCCCTTTAGTTGCGGTTGGGGAGGCGTCCCGCGACTAAAGGGTACCTTTAGTCGCGGTTGGAGAGGCGACCCGCGACTAAAGGGTAACCTTTAGTCGCGGTTGGTGAGGCGACCCGCGACTAAAGGGCTTTTTCGGTGGGTTTTTGTTCCCGCGCGCAACGACCTTTAGTCGCGGTTGGGCAGGCCAACCGCGACTAAAGGTATTCTTAAAATACTTTTTCTTTTTCAATGTGTTAAAAACACAAATAATATATCAAAAAATTTAGAAAAATAAAACTAATTCAATTCAAAATGTTAAAAATACAAATAATATATCAAAAAATTCAGAAAAATAAAACTAATTCAATTCAATATGTTAAAAACACAAATAATATATCAAAAAATTCAGAAAAATAAAACTAATTCAATTCAATATGTTAAAAACACAAATAATATATCAAAAAATTCAGAAAAATAAAACTAATTCAATTCAAAATTTTATACGCCTAGGCAGGAGTATGACTAAATCACTCCAAATTTCATGTATCATCAGTGGTATCTCGAATCATTCGAAAATGGACACCAAACACATCACGGGTAATATAATTCACATGATCCATTCAACAAAGTTTGGTACAATAAATTATTACACATCATTTCTTCCCTTGTGTCTCTGCTTGCTTACGATTGTGCCGTATCCATGGAGCATCCTCATCATTTAACTTAATGCTTGGGTCGGTGTTCACTTTGAAGGGCGGAATTTCAGCAAACATATTATAATCTTCTGACATGTCTGTCTTGTCCTCCACTCCCACGATGTTTCTTTTCCCTGAAAGAACAAT
>NW_021174449.1:0-1505 GCF_002162155.2 Triticum dicoccoides
CGTGATTTTGTTAGTGTTCTAGGCTCGCGTCTCTAGCACAGTCTAGCCTAGGACCAGCACAGTACCGTCGTTGAGCGTTTATTCAACTTTGCATCTCTGAATTGATTATTGCTGACCCTTTTTGCTACCATATTATAAGCCTTCCCAGCTCCACATACATCTACGTCGTGCGTTTGACTCTCCCTGGTAATCGCTCTATCCAAGCTTTGACAGTTTTTGACTACAACGGTTGCCGATCACCGCCTGCTGCTGGGTAAGAACTGGTAAGAATTTGAGATTTGCTTGACGGATTTGTGACACCCACCACCACCACTTGTTCGTAGTCTGTAGGATCATATTCTTGTGTGTTTCTATTGCTGCTAACCATGCCAGGATCACAAGCCGATGAGATTGACTGGGAGAATTTATCGAACAAGGAGCTTCATGATAAGTTTCAGCAAAGGATGACTGAACAGGTGCAAGATGTGCTGAACAATTTTGAAGAGGCCATGGAGAAGATCACTGGCCTTGAGAAGACGTTCAAAACAAAGCTCGATAACAAGTTTAATGAATTGCTCGCGCGTCTTCCACCACCACCACCCGCTGCACCTAACGCACCTCTCCAACAACAACAACAACAACGACTACCTCCACATCGCGAAGCAGACCTCCGCCGAGCAAGCCGTGTTCCTCTTGCGTTTGGCCAAACTGTTGGTGCTGCTGTTGATACTTCTGTGGCTCCTGCTGCTGATGCGGAGGAGGATGATTATGTGGGAGATTATGAGGATGAGGTTGATCAAAATCAACACTATGTGCAGCCACCTGTACCACCACCAGCAGGTCGACCTCAGGTATATATTCGTAATGGTAGGCCTGCACCACCACCTCAGGTACGAGATGATGTCCATATTCCTAAACTGAAATTGAATATTCCACCATTTGAGGGTAGATATGTTCCTGATATATCTTACTTGGGAGTTAGAAACTGAACAACGATTTACATGTATACAATATCCTGAGGAGAGACGAGTTGCTGCTGCCGTTTGTGCTTTCACTAGTTTTACATGTGTATGGTGGTCTGAACATTGTAGATTATATCCTATTCCAACTACTTGGGCTGCTTTGAAAACTGTTATGCGTACGCGTTGGGTTCCACCATATTATCAACGTGAATTGCTTCAAAAATTGCAGCGTTTAAGACAAGGGAAAAATTCTGTAGAAGAATATTATCAGGAATTACAAACTGGCATGATTAGATGTGGTATTGTTGAGGAGAATGAAGCTATGCTTGCACGTTTTCTGGGTGGATTAAATAGAGAGATTCAGACCATTCTAGACTATAAGGAGTATACTAATATCACTCGTTTATTCCATCTTGCTTGTAAAGCTGAACGTGAAGTGCAGGATCGACAAGCATTGGGGCGAACTAACTTTTCTGCAGGCCGACCTTCATCATGGACACCACGTGCATCTTCTACTTCAACTGCACCAGCACCTCCATCCGGTGCCACCTCCAGCCGTGATAC
>NW_021174450.1:0-923 GCF_002162155.2 Triticum dicoccoides
CATTGGCCTTGTACGACCTAGATTTAGTTTTAGGCTGCCTTGGGACGTCCTCCCACCTCCTTGGCCGCCACCCCTTGCTCCTATATAAGTAGATCCATCTAGTAGCTTTTCCTTGGGATTTGTTTAGTTAAAAGTTAGCCATTGCAACTTCGTGTACTTCGTTTGTGTCCAACGACCAGACCAAGACCGCTTCCGGATCCCCACCATTATCAATACTTCATATATATTTGCAATATTCAGATTGCTTTATCATATTCTTGCTCGTTCTTCGATTGCTTGCAGGAATAGACCTTCGTGGTCAGGTTGATCGTGCACCGGCGTGGTCAATAACCTCTGGAGATTGGTTTAGCGATTGCTAAGGCGCAACGTCGTGCACGTTTGTAGTCGGATCGTCAAAGTCGTCTCCACCAAATCGATAATTACCATCTCATCGAAAGATCGAGACACCCCCGCCTCTATCAAGTGGTATCAGTTTTCAGGTTGCTCGGTGAGAATTTCCAGTTTTCCTAGATTAGATTTATTTTCTTACCTATTGTCCAAGAAAAATTCACAAAAAAGAGTTAAATCTATTCATCCTTTGTCCAAGCCAGTCTGAGCCTTTGCAATTTTCTTTTCATTGTTTGCATTATTGAATTATCGGTTGCATCGCCGTGTCGAGTTGCTGGTCTTAGTGTCTAGTTCCTTTAGAGTTTCGAGTTCTGTTCACATTAGTCACGCAGCCGCTGCATCATTATCCCATCCGCTGTCCACCATCCCATCCACCAATTTCCACCATGTGCTACGCACTGTTTATTGTCATAATCATAGTTGAGGTCACTCACATCTTCGCCTGATCGAATCTGCATCTTATCTAGTTTGTCTTGGAAAGAGGGAGAAAAAGAAGATAAAGAAAAAAAAAGAGAGAAAAAAGGAAAGAAAAAAAA
>NW_021174451.1:0-1342 GCF_002162155.2 Triticum dicoccoides
GTTTGTAAAAGTTTTTCTTTATCACTTTCAGTTTATCAACTGAATTGCTTGAGGACAAGCAAAGGTTTAAGCTTGGGGGAGTTGATACATCTTCGTCATATCTACTTTTCCAAACACTTTTGCCCTTGTTTTGGACTCTAACTTGCATGATTTGAATGGAACTAACCCAGACTGACGTTGTTTTCAACAGAATTGCCATGGTGTTATTTTTGTGCAGAAATAAAAGTTCTCGAAATGACCTGAAAATCAACGGAGATTATTTTTGGAATATATCAAAAATACTGGAAGAAAGATCCACGTCAGGGGGCCCACACCCTGTCCACGAGGGTGGGGGCGTGCCCTACCCCGTGGGCGCGCCCCCTGCCTCATGGGCCCCCTGACGCTCCACCGACCTCAACTCTAACTCCATGTATTCGTGTTTGGGGAGAAAAAAATCAGGGAGAAGGATTCATCGGGTTTTATGATACGGAGCCGCCGCCAAGCCCTAAACTATCTTGGGAGGGTTGATCTGGAGTCCGTTCGGGGCTCCGGAGAGGGGAATCCGTCGCCATCGTCATCATCAACCTTCCTCCATCACCAATTTCATGATGCTCACCGCCATGCGTGAGTAATTCCATCGTAGGCTTGCTGGACGGTGATGGGTTGGATGAGATTTACCATGTAATCGAGTTAATTTTGTTAGGGTTTGATCCCTAGTATCCACTATGTTCTGAGATTGATGTTGCTATGACTTTGCTATGCTTAATGCTTGTCACTAGGGCCCAAGTGCCATGATTTCAGATCTGAACCTATTATGTTTTCATCAATATATGAGAGTTCTTGATCCTATCTTGCAAGTCTATAGTCACCTATTATGTGTTATGATCCTTTAACCCCAAAGTGACAATAATCGGGACCATTACCGGTGATGACCGTAGTTTCAGGAGTTCATGTATTCACTATGTGTTAATGCTTTGGTCTGATACTCTATTAAAAGGAGGCCTTAATATCTCTTAGTTTCCAATAGGACCCCGCTGCCACGGGAGGGTAGGATAAAAGATGTCATGCAAATTCTTTTCCATAAGCATGTATGACTATATTCAGAATACATGCCTACATTACATTGATGAACTGGAGCTAGTTCTATGTCACCCTATGTTATGACTGTTACATGATCGATCGCATCCGACATAATTCTCCATCACCGATCCAATGCCTACGAGCTTTTCTTATATTGTTCTTCGCTTATTTACTTTTCTGTTGCTATTGTCACAATCACTATAAAACCCAAAAATATTACTTTTGCTACCGTTACCACTACTATCATATTACTTTGCTACTAAATACCTTGCTGCAGATATTA
>NW_021174452.1:0-1964 GCF_002162155.2 Triticum dicoccoides
AGTGGATTCAGGCCATGCAAGAAGAATTACATCAGTTCAAGCTCAATAATGTCTAGAAACTGGTCACATTACATTTTTCCCCGAGATTATATTGGCAGCTTGAGTAAGCACCGTGAAAATATGCAAGCCAGCGCAAGTGGGAATACATTCATGTAGATTTTGCCATTCCCAGTTGTTTTTTCCGTGTTTCCAAGAGAACTGAACAACATATGGGGGTTATGCTTATAGAAAATAAAACCAAGGAATGATTCCAAGACTTTGTTTCACGCCTTTGGATCAAAATGTGACCTTTACGTTCCCATAATAGGTTTCAGTATTAGATTATCTGAGATTTGGGAGGCCTTTAGGTGAGAAACGGGTTCCATGGGACAACTCTGGACATGTCTCAATAGAAGATAAAGACATCATTAAATCCATTTTACGAAGCTATGAAAAACCCCTCTTCAGATCATGGTTTTTCCTTACAAATAGAATGCTGAATTTCCTCTTTAGATGATGGTTTTCCTTTGGTTGGTGCTGAAAGATAGCATGATAACTCACTACCTAGTTCCCGCCAAAAAAAACTTACTATACCTAGTCGGAAGAATGCTTGTTTTGCTGAGCTAATAAATCAACAGAGCATCATTTTTTCCCACCTATGACCGACTACCTAGATTTGTCAATTTTGAATAGTTAATTGTACATTTTGAGATGTATTATGGCATGAGAGGTGCAGGGCACTCATTCAAAGTGTTGTGTGAAACAAAAAATGATGGTGGTGACTTGCTTGCTTCCAGCAGAAGTGGACCCATTCCAGTGAAATCTTGGGCTCTGTGTAACTTGTACAGGAATAGGATGGAGTTCACGAAGAGTTAAGTGGAATCTGTCATAATGAACTTCATTTCGCTCGTGTGCCGAACCTCTAAAGAGTTCACGTAGCTAGCTAGTCGTTGTGTGTAGTGTGTCGTGATCTGATATGGTTAGGCTCTGCTCTTATTCGTCTGGCATGTTAATTGTACTACATTTACAACCTTGTACTTGCTAACATGTGCCACAGAGGCAGCCATACTGTTAGTGTAAACTGAGAAGACTGGGATGCTTTATATATAAACAATATGGTAATCTCGATTCTGCATTCCATTTGCTGTTAAGAAACAGTTTAATTCATGGAAATAAACCTCTTTATGCATAGGTTTTTTCTCTCTTTGTTCTGCAAGTTTTGTGTGCTGTCTATTATACACAACGGAGAACATATCGGGTGAACCCAGCACCAACGTTGAAAACACATGCTATGGGTTCTTGAAAATTCTGAAAATAATTAACTACATAGGCATAGCACGTTCACATAATTTCAGTTACAAATTCAACACACATCTTAAGAAACAAAGATAACAAATTCAACAATTGTAGTGTTAGCTGGCCCAATTCATAGCCAAATATGAATTAGCTACTATTCATAACATGATGTTTCATTTTTATTTCTTAACCCGTGACTTCGTATTGTAAAACTAGAATTTTTGTGACGTGACAGATGTTTATTTTTCCAATCTTCTCATTTCAGTTTTTTCTTAAAAATTATCATATTTTTTTATTACAGGGTGCACCGGTTACACAGGAATTTTGGCTGTAAAGGATACACCTTCTAGTTCAGAATGTATATTAGAAGCTGGCCTTTTTCTTACTGAGGAACCAATTCATTGTGTTGTAGTACGAAAAAAAAACATATGTATGCCCAATTAGCAATATGCAAGTCCCCTCAAAATTGATTGTGGGTCAGTCAATTTTTTGGCTGTTGATTTCTGCTTTGAGATTCAAGCTCCTTTTTTCCTGGTTTGTTATATGAGTTGTTTTAGACTGCCCTTTTAGTGACCATAGATTTGGGTAAGTCAAATCTTAACTGGCAGAAGCCCATTACCTATGTGACCCAACCCTCTCCCTTTGTTCTTTTCTGTTTTAATTTTTTGTTTTTGCTTTTTTCATCATTA
>NW_021174453.1:0-12224 GCF_002162155.2 Triticum dicoccoides
GCATCGGCTGCCGGGCAAGCTGGCCCTGCTCCGGGCACGGCGCGAGCTCGGGGGCTCGTAGCTGTCGTCGCTCGTCGCCGGAGTCAGAAGGAGCTCGGAAGAGTCGCCGGACCATCCGAGGCGCCCACCGCCATCAGAGGAGCTGCTGGAAGAGCAGGCGACGGCAAGCCTGGTCCCTGCCGCTCCAGAACTTCGGTCGCTGCCCCTGGGACAGAACTCCAGTCGGCGCCCATCTTCGTCGAAGACCTTGAAGAGCATAAAGGAGGCGCCATCGTAATCCAGGTGGATCACGAGGGCCCCCTCCGATCGGCAGACCCGGGCGATCTCGCCCCAACCCCGGGTCATGAAGACCTTGCCTGGAGCGACGACCTCGACATCCGCTTCAGTCGCAGGAGTACGGCGGTCGACGTGCTGTAGCCAGAGCTTGAAAGGCCCCCTCGGCAGAATCTCGAAGGCGAAGGAGGGACGAAGGCGAATCCAAGATTGAGGAGGCATGGCGACGTGAAGCACAAGCTCACGGGAGGAGGCCTCGACGTGAACCCCGAGAGGAATGACGCGCACCGCCGTAATCCGCCGGCGGCGACGGCGCCTTTGGCGGTGCCGCTCGGTGCCTGCGCCTTCGGGACCCTCGATCCGAGCATACAAGGGCAATGGGAATCCAAGAGGCGGCCTCTCAAACCATGGCCTCGACACCTCCTGCCGAGCACCCCCTTCTCTGCGGCAAGAGACGAGCCGTTTCTTCGACGGAAGCGGGGAAGGACCCTCTCGGGGGGCCTTCCCCTTCTCTTTGGTAGAAAACTGTCGGATTGGTGCCATTGGCGTATGATAGAGCAAGGGCGAAGAATAATATGGAAAGTAGCAGGAAAGGATGGACTAGAAAGGCTCTCGCCGTTCCGTACATATAGCCGAGGGAGGCCAACCGCCGGCCTCCACGATCACAGGTAATCATGACCCGTTTTGCATGCAAGGACTTGTCAATTCGTGCAGTTGCCGAGGCATCGTGGGGAAGCGGGGACGCCCACATCCAATCAACCGCCACGCGGCGCCCAAGGCCACAGCCTATTTGGGGCCTGCGGCGCTTCGCACTTGCCCCTTCGCTTCTCTGCTAAGCCAAGTCCAGGCGCGCCTTGGGCCTGGGGGCTACTGTCGGCGTTCTCGGAACGGGGGTACCCAGACTTGCCTTCCTACAGCCTGCGGCGTGGCTCAAGGAGTGGCCGAGTACGGCCCATCTTCATCAACACAAGTCAATACCTTCGCGAGGGGCCAAGCCTCGCGGGGCGGACGACGGGAAGCTTCCTCAGACACGGCCTCGCCAGGCTGGCTCGCGAGGAGGCGGAGAGATCAAGGCAGGGTACCGCACGAGGTGCCCGTGACGCAAGCCATGACGACCAAAGCCAGGCGGGCGCCAGGCGGGCGCCGGCGTGCGCAGAGTCCTTGTTTCCTCTTTGGTGCAAAGGGAGCAAGCGCAGGCAAGAGTATCAAGTAAATGCAACCATTTCGGTGCAACAAGACCAAGACCAGCAGAACGGCAGGATGGAGGTCATCGTGGAGCCCAAGCCGGCGTCATCGTCAGAGTCTTTGGCAGGTGAGGACCGACTTTAGTCAGGATAAGTGTACTAGTTGTTCCCCTTCAAAATGGCCAATTGTTGGCGCCCTTCCCGCTCAATATTTGGGAAGAGGACCAGGGTCTTGCTCTATAAATAGGACTAGCCACCATGAAAAAAGGGAGAGAGATCAGTCAGTCCAGCGGCACCTAGAGATCCACCACCACAAGAACTCCTCCCCTTGCGAGGAAGTTCTTCCTTGTATTGTTCATCATCAGCCCCTGAGGCAATCCACCACACCACAAACTAGAGTAGGGTATTACACCACAATGGTGGCCCAAACTAGTATAAACCTCGTGTCCCTTGTGTTGTTCTTCGTGTAGTTTAGATCTTTGCGAGGCGACGAGACATAGGTAGGTAGGAGGTGCGATCTCCGCATGCACCCCAGAGTTTGAACCTATAGGGTCTGCCGGAACCCGAAATCCGACAATAACGAAGGGGAAGAATTGTTGATCAACAAGGCCCAAATCTCCTCCATCCTTGTATCTTCCTCCTTCTTTTGTGCGGAAAGCTTGTTGTCCAAGTAGTCTCTTGTATGTGCTTCGACATGTCGTATGCCGATGGCAAGGTTGTCGATGCGCTCTCTCAATCTTGATTGTGCACCTTGTATTTATTGTTGTAGATCGAAGATGGACATTTTGGTGATGTAGTTGTTCGTGTCGTTGTTGTCATGGAAGACCGGAGATGAAATGCCTTGCCTACCCATCACAAGACTCGAGCAAACGTGAGTGGGAGAAAGAGAAGAACTATACCAAATGTACCTTAACTGATGTTGAGAATGGATCAATGATCACTCAATAATGTAGCAAGGAAATAGCACAATTGGTACCGGATCTCATCAATTCTCACACCTACAAGAGTAAAGCTTTGGGTGGATCTTGGTGAGGATAGTGGCACAAAAATTTGATGCAAAATGTAGCAAGAGTCAATAATGTTGAAAGAGATTCACAAATTCGCAAGTGAAACAAGTAGACCAATAGCAATGTGGGCACACGGAAACACACGCGCGAATAGATAAATGTGGTTGTGCAACCAAGGATTGAGCGGAAAATGTGGAATCCATGGAAAATGCTCTTGTCACGCAAAGTTAGAGAGGCGCTAGACGATTGCTCAATAGGCGGATACGAACTTGTGCACTACCTATATAAGACAAAATGTAGCGACTTCCTATCACAAGTATGCTATGTATGTATGATGTTCCGGTGCTTTAGCACAAGGTGATCCAAAATGATTGAGTATGATACCATATAATATGTTGTGGTGTGATGCTATGGCCATTGCTTACAATCTTCTTTGCTCTCTCTCTCTCTCTCTCTCTTTTGCTTAAAAGCTTATTCTTTTTTTTTGTATGGCCACTTATGCGAAATGCACAAACCAAGATAGCAATTGTGTATATGCGGGCACAAACTTGTGACACGAGAGATGGTACTATGATACCAAGACGATACCAAAATGATATGGTATGTGCAATGGAAGGTATAGATTGATGATCACTAATGTGCACAAGTAACCTTGCCCGCAATACTCAATGGCTAGTCTCGATAGGCAAGTGACGCAAAATGGGCTAGGGGTTAACAATGCAAAGGTAATAATGAATGTACAATGAGATACCACGATACCAAGGTGATATAGAGGTTACTGTTCTTGCTTACGGTTAGGGTGTCAAAATGGTGAAGGTGGTCGATGTCGAATCCTTGGCGAAGTTGAGCGGCAGTGTTGTCGATGTCGAACCATTCCTAGTTAGCCTAAACACCCTAGGAAACGGAAAAACCGCGAACTCAAAATCTCAAAGGCAAATGTCAAATGGTGGTAGCGGAATGTAGTGGTGGTTTTGCACTCGGCAATGCGGAGTGGAATGATGGGTTATGCGAGTCAAAGTTGAAGTGATCATCCCTAAGTAGCTGAAACACCTTAGGAGACACAAGCCAAAACTCAAACAAGCTCAAACAAAATTGGGTTAAGTTGGGGTGGTAGAAATGTATGGTGGGCAAGGCTATGCAGAAGTTATGGTGGTGGTTGATGACGAAGTAACCATCCCTAAGTAGCCTAAACACCTTAGGAGACACGAATCACTACTCAAACAACCACTAATGCTATGGAAAGCAAGATGGGTTAGGTTGCGGAAAGCTATGGTGGTAATGCGGATGATGTGGTGAAGGCCCTAGGCAAAGATGCCAAAGTTCCAAAAAATTGATGGAGTGAAATGATGTTGGTGGTATTTTTGTGGGAAGGAGGATGTCAAGAGCTTCAAAATGAGCTAAAGAACATCAAAGTCCGAGTCCAGATGAATTAGTTATGGCCAAAACAAAACAAAAATAGCTGAAGTCAATATCTACACGTGTCGGACGTCCGGAAGGGCTCGGAAATCCGAGATATCATCTCTGGATCGGGGTGTCGGATGTGTGGAAAGTGTCGGACTTCCAGTGGTTCCTAGTGCTCCGGACGTCAGGAAAAACATCGGTCGTCCATTGGGTTGGGTTCAACTCGAGATCCGAGATTCAGGACGCGATTTTGGGCGGAAAATGAGGATTTTGGGGTCAAAATTGATGAGATTTTTTGGATGGAAAGTGAGGAAAATTGTGGAGATGCTAGATCGACTTGAAACCAAGCAAATCCATGGATAAAAATCAACAAAACATCATCAAACCAACAAATCACAAAAAAAATTGGGGCTATTTTTATGGGGATTTTCGAAATTGGGGGAAGAACACAACAAAAATAGGCTAGCAAATGAGGGGTAGGGACTCCAAATTCGTGATCAATGTGGGTCATGATATCAAGATGATGTAGGGTGGAAACTCTAAGGCCGATCTTTCATGAAATGGAGGGGATCCTACGAAGAACACGAAGAACATGAGGGGAAATGAGAGGAATCACTCAAATCAACAAGAAACGGTCTCACATGTGCTAGATCCATGAACACAAAGAGATATACACGATCCAAATTCAACAAAGGACATACAAACGGTAACTAGTTCATCTCCGTGAGGAGGTCTTGAATCTGCGAGGGATCTTCCTATGAGGAGTCTTGAGTCCGGTGTGGATCTTCTCTGTAGAGGCCGCGGTCTCTCGATCGAGAAGAACCACAAAGATTAGCAAAGCTCTATCTCTAAATGAGCTAAACCATCGCTAACCCTAAATAGGAGGAGGTGGAGGAGTATATATAGTCTAGGGCCACAAAGGAATAAGTGAGGAGTACATGGGTTTCGACCCAACACACCGTGCACAGACAGGTGTCGGACGTCCGATGGCTGTCGGTCGTCCGGTCGCTCGCGGGCGTCCGGTTGTCCGGAAGTCTTTGGACTTCTGATGTTTTGGCTCTGGTCCTGTAGTCCTGGATTTTCGATCAACATCGGTCGTCCGGGCGCTGATGAGTGTCGTACGTCCGGTGTCTGGCGGTCGTCCGGGCACTGTAGGTTTCCTCGGCTGGAGTCGATATGGCTGGTGGAGTCTCCAGGCATCGGACGTCCGGAGGTAGTCGGACATCCGGAGGTCGTCGGACGTCCGGAGGTCGTCGGACGTCCGAGAGCTATAGCTTCCTGGCAGCTCTCCCTCTTGTTCCTCGTCCTTGGTGAACTCGCCGTCTTGTCCAATGCTCCTAGCTATTCCATGACCTTCCTCTTGGTTGCTGGTCATGCATAGCACATATGTTTGAGGTAGTAGCGATGTCTCACATGTGGCAAGTGATGATTCGGAGAGGAGCGAGTTAACCTTGTGTATAATGGTGTATACTTCAGGTCTCGTCTTGTGTCCTCTTGGGGCTTGGAGAGTAGACTTAGTGTACATGGGGATGATCGTAGGATGCTTCGCATCAGGGAGCCTCACGCGGAGGTGTAGAAGAAATGTATATCAGCTGCACATTAATCACAAAACCAGCCTTAACAACGGTGCAAAGAAAACTTACTTCTCCAAAATATTGAAATCTACACTTACATTTTTTAGGGGACAAATCTACCGATTGACCTTGCAATGATATGCTTTCAACTTTACATCGATGCCAGTCATCCTTGTACTGTTCATGTGGTTGGCTTTGCACCGTCGTCCTCCTGACTTGAATACCATCGATCGTACTTGCAGCATATGCATAGTAGGTTGCACCATGGCAGTACAACCTTTCTAGTAAAAAAGAATAGTGGCCACTGATGGTGCATTGGCATGCTTATGCTAGATGCATAGGGTGTTCGCTCTTGGAATGCCGTGTCCCACTTGTAGCAGCAACAACCAGGCTTCCAGTGTCGTGTACTCCAGTTGCATCAATGATGTACGATAAATTAGCTAATTTTTAAAAATAAAATGTAATTTGTCCGCACAAAAAACATTCATGTATTTTTGTTTTTTAACACTACTATGCTACTCTCCTATCGTCGTCCCAAGCGAGCCTCATGAAATCCTCCTCTTTAGTTTCCGCTTAATTACTAAAGGCCATGCATGCAAAGAGCAAGCCTCTACGTCTTCTCTCGCCAAATCAAATCCCACTTTAATTACCACCAGCATGCAGCAAGAGCCTTCCCACTTTCTTCTCTCATTAAATCTCTACTTACACAGAGCCATGCAAAGCACAAGCATCCCTCCCCTTTTTCCTCTCATCAAATCAATCTCGTATAATTATCATCAATCCCGCTTAATTAGTTCCCCACCATGCACAGATCGCTTTCCTCCCTTTTTTCCTCTCATCAACTCAATCTTGTTTAATTACCATCAATCCCGCATAATTAGTTCCCCAGCATGCATAAATAGTTTTTTTAATCGATCTCTTTCTTATTTTTCCCACAATCCCGCATAATTATGCATGCATGTTTCCTTCTTTTGTAGAGTGTTCATCTTTTTCCTCTATTTACTAATTCTCAATGTGGGTTGCTGATATTTTATACAATTTATAAATATAAAAAGAACCGAGGTGGGAGTATTAATAAGGAACCATACATTATAACAGAAGTCAAAGTAGCCTGGCTGGTCGCAAACTTATCTGTGGAAGGGGAGGTTGTGAGTTCGAACCACACATGATAACTATTTTCTTTGTTTTTTAGCTGCTCCCCAATAGGGCTAAGTTTGGCCCGTGCAGGGAAAACACTAAATAAAGGCAGCCCAGGAGAGATGTGCAAATTTAGGCTGTATGAAAAATTTTAGTACCACCTCGGATAGAAAAATATCTGAAAATGGGTGAGCGGATGAAAAATTCGTAGAAACGCACCTTGCTTTATTAGTAGGTATAGATATAGATGATAAAGAGCAAACCATTCACTTTTGTATTGTCAAAGACAAGATTCATAATTGTTCTCATACAATGCCTACTGTACCTTATCATCTCCACAATTTATATTGAGCAATATAAGCCATAGAAACTAGAAAACAAGCAAACTATGCATTGAAAACAGAATCTGTCAAAAACAGAACAACCTGTAATGATCTGAAATAATGACCATACTTCTATAACTCTAAAAATTCTGAATAAATAGGATAACGTGGGAAATTTGTATATCAATTATCTGTAAAAAATTCAGAGCAAAAGAACTTTTATGTGAATTTAAAAAATATTCCAAATCTGGGCATAAAAGTTTCTGCTTTTGCACAGAATCAAATCAACTATCATCCACACTATCCCAGGGGCTTTACTTGGCATTTTATTGAAACAAAAGCAATAAAACATGATTAATATAGTAGCTTATTCATGTGAACACACAAAAATAGTAGGGGTAAATGTTGGATTGTCTCCCAACAAGCACTTTTCTTTAATGCCTTTTTAGCTAGGCATGATGATTTCAATGATGCTCGCATAAAAGATAAGAATTGAAACATAACAAGATCATCATGAAACACATGGCAAGCACATTTAAGCGTAACCCACTTCCTATTCATAGGGATTTTGTGAGCAAATAATTCATGGGAGCAAGAATCAACTAGCATAAGAAGGCAAAACAAACATAACTTCAAGATTTTCAACACATAGAGAGGAAACTTGATATTATTGAGATATGTAGAAGCATATGTTCCTCCCTCATAGTAATTTTCATTAGCATCATGAATGAATTCAACAATATAAATATCACATAAAACATTCTTTTCATGATCCACAAGCATAGAAATTTTATTACTCTCCACATGAGCAATTTTATTCTCATTCATAATAGTGGGAGTATCATATGAAACTTGAATACTATAAATTGTTTCCAAATTAAAAGAGTAATGTTCAGTCAAAGGATATTCAAAATTATGACAATAATTATCACTACTTTTTATAACATAAGTATCATCAAAATAAAAATCATAAGTAAGAACTTTGTTCTCATTATAGTCAATTGAAACCTCTTCCGGTATAGTGGAATTATTACTAAATAAAGTCAGGGCCTCTCCAAATCCACTTTTATCATTATAATAAGATTCAACACTGTGCAAAATAGTGGGATAATTATTATCTAAAGTCGACACTCTTCCAAACCCACTTTCATAAATATTTCAATCATCATAAATATGTGGCATGCAATCATCATAACAAATTTGATCATTCAAAGTAGGGGGGCTAAAAAGATCATCTTCATTAAGCATAGCAACCCCAAGCTTAGGACAAACATTAATTGCAACAAATACATTCTTAAATATGTCATTCTCATCAAGCATAGCATCCCCAAGCTTGTGTTTGGCATATCATAAGAATAATCACTCTCACCATTAATAGTATGAATAGCACCAATAGTATACCAATTATTATCATCATAATTTCCCAAGTTGGTGCCAAAAATATTTTCAAGATTATAAGAAGTATCATTATATTCCCATTCATAATCATCACAACAAGCAATAGTCATAAGAAAATCATCATCAATAGTTCTTTCAGACATTTGCCGTAAGACAAAGAAGCAATATCATCATCAAGTGCATCGTCTTCCACAATTATTTTTGATTCATTTTCATCAGACACAACAATAATAGGAGAAATATTATTTGGGAGAGATACATTTTTACCTCTACACTTTCTTCTTTTCTTCTTCTTCACCACATCATGTGTGAGTTTAATTAATCTTTCCGAGATTCTTATTGATGAGATTGGTTGAATAGCGAGCTCCTTCTCATCACCTATTTCATCATGGGAGACAATGGGAGGGAAAGTACAATTATTTACCCTTTCATCAGTATTCCTTTTATATTCTATTGGTTTTCCCATCTTTATATAGTTGGCAATATAAGCATTCTCATTGCAATTTACCATGCAAAACATATAGATATCTTTTAGATTAGTTTCAATGTCATCTGTGAGAATGAATACTTCAAACCAAGTATTTTTATGTGTCAATTCTTCACTCCCCACAAATAGACAAAGCTCATTAGAAAGTTCAAGGGTGATCAAGTCATTACAATATTTGGCCATGATTCGATCATGAAAAAGTTTGCATTGGAAATTAAGATGACCAACCTTATTGCAAAGTTCACAAGTAGTAGGACAAACAGAACATAATTTTGTAGCAAATTCACCTATCACTTTGAGCAAAAAATTGGTTCTATCATGTTTAAGCTTCTTACAAAATCTATCATCCCTATAAGGCATGTCTTCACAAACTTTATGCACTCTAGAAAAAATTGACATGCTTATAAGAAAAAACATTATCATGACTAGTGCAATAATCATTAGTATTTTGGATTTTAATAGAATTCATACTAACAAAATCGCAATCATGCTCATCATTCAAAGATTTTATGCCAAACATTTTATTGAATTCTTCATCTATCAATTGAGCACAATTTTCCTTTCCATCATTTTCAAGTAAGACATTATAAAGACGAATAATATGAGGCCATCATTTACAAACCAAACTAGTGATAAAACAAGAAACTAAAAGATTCAATTGCAAGATCTAAAGATATGCCTTCAAGCATCCACCTCCCCGGCAACGGCACCAGAAAAGGGCTTCATGTCCACTACACAACTTGTTCTTATAGACTCGTGTTGGGCCTCCAAGCGCAGAGTTTTGTAGGGCAGTAGCAAATTTGCCTTAAGTGGATGACCTAAGGTTTATCAATCGGTGGGAGGCATAGGATGAAGATGGTCTCTCTCAAACAATCCTGCAACCAAATAATAAAAATTCTCTTGTGTCCCCAACACACCAAATACAATGGTAAATTATATAGGTTCACTAGTTCGGCGAAGAGATGGTGCAAGTGTAGTAATGATAGTAGATATTGATTTTTGTAAGAGTAACAATTAAAAACAACAAGGTAGCAAGTAACAAAAGTAAGCACAAATGGTATTGCAATGCTTGAAAATGAGGCCTAGGGTGCATACTTTCACTAGTGCAATCTCTCAACTATGCTAATATAATTGGATCATATAACCATCCCTCAACGTGCGATGAAGAATCACTCCAATGTTCTTATCTAGTGGAGAACATAAGCAGAAATTGTTTGTAGGGTACGAAACCACCTCAAAGTTATCCTTTTCGATCGATCTATCCAAGAGTTCGTACTAAAACAACAGCAAGTTATCCTTTCTAATTGATCTATCCAAGAGTTCGTACTAAAATAACACCATATGATATACATCAACAAACTCTAATGTCACCTAGATACTCCAATGTCATCACGAGTATCTGTGAGTTGATTATACGATATGCATCAAACAATTTTAGATTCATAATACTCAATACAACACAAGGAACCTCAAAGAGTGCCCCAAGATTTCTACCAGAGAAACAAGGACGAATACGTGCATCAACCCCTATGCATATATTACCCCAATGTCACCTTAGGAACCCGCAAGTTGATTGCCAAAACATATATCAAGTGAATCAATATGATACCCCATTGTCACCAAGGGTATTCATAGCAACACATACATCAAGTGCTCTCAAATCCATAAAAGTATTCAATACGATAATAACAAAATCTCGAAGAGAAAACTCAATTCATCACAACAAGATAGAGAGGGAGAAACACCATATGATCCAACTATATTAACAAAGCTCGCGATACATCAAGATTGTGCCAAATCAAGAACACGAGAGAGAGAGAGAGAGAGAGAGAGATCAAACACATAGCTACTAGTACAAACCTCAGCCCTAAGGGTGGACTACTCACTCCTCATCATGGCGGCTGCCGGGATGATGAAGATGGCCTCTGGTGATGATCCCCCCTCCAGCAGAGTGCTGAAACAGGGTCTAGATTGATTTTTCATGGCTACAGAGGCTTGCGGCAGTGGAACTTATGATCTAGGGTTATTTCTCAGGGTTTCTGTATTTATAGGATTTTTTGGCGTCGGTACAAAGTCCTTCAGGGGCCTACTAGGTACAAGGCGTGCTAGAGGGGGTGGCGCGCCCTGGTGGGTAGTGGCCACCTCCCTTATCTTCTGGTCCCTCCCACGAAGCTTCTAGTGCCTCTTTTGTTCCGAAAAAATCTTCAAAACGTTTCGCTGCATTTGGAGAACTTTGATTTCTGCACAAAAAAACAACAACAGTATTTGTACTGAAAACAGCGTCAGTCCGGGTTAGTTCCATTCAAATCATACCAAGACCATATAGAATTGTTGTAAACATGGAATGAATGCTTCATAAATTATAGATACGTTGGAGACATATCAGTGTTGCAGTTGTCGTCAAACGCAAGGAAGAAGGAAGAGAATACCCAGTCGAATGACCAATTTACTATATTAGTCAAGTCCTGACCGAGTCCAAGCAACGATATCCACATTGGCATAAGCTGGTCTTTGACATCTTCATGGCGAGTCACAAGCTGAAACACTACTTCCACGAGCATCCTATTACCGTGGTCAGTTCAGCCCCTTTGGGATATATCATTCAGAACAGGAAGGCTACTGGTAGGGTTGCTAAGTGATCTATTCAGATTGGTCCACACCATCTGAACTACGTGCCTCAGACTGCTATTAAATCTCAATAGTTGGTTGATTTCATGAATGACTGGACTGAGCTATAGACTCCTGAGGAATAGTCAGACAATACATACTGGACAATACACTTTGATGGTTCCAGACAATTGGATGGCTCAGGGGCTGGAGTTATCAGATCTTCCCCGCGAGGTGAATTTTTTTGTTATGTCTTGAGGCTCATGTTTCCCTTTACTAACAATGCAGCTGAGTATGAAGCTCTACTTCACATGCTTCACATGGAAATGAGATGAACTTGAGCCGGGTTAGATGCCTTGGCGATTCCGACTTGGTTGCCTAACAGGTCTCTAAGACTTAGGACTCTAAAGACCCCCTCATGGCAGCTTATCTATGCATAGTCACAGTTATCATAGGACACTTCCAAGGATATTAGGTTGATCACATCGATCGTCGGGTCAACATGGTAGCAAATTCATTGTCTCGCCTAGGATCTCAGTGTAAGCCGGTCCCCCCAATGTTTGTTTGGGTGTTTTGCACCACCTATTAGTTAAATTGCCCACGGAGGAAGATCTTGCTATCCCTGACCCAGAGGCAGCACTGGTGGTGGTTGTTCATGCAATTCAAGATTGGACACTTCCTTATCTGGCTTATCTTACTCGTGGCTCCCAGACGAAGAACTCCTTGCTCGATAGATTGTCCAACGATCCAAATCCATGACTATTGCCAATGGCGAGTTGCACAAACAAAGTCTCTCAAGTGTTTTTCAACGTTCTGTGTCTCCCAAGGAGGGA
>NW_021174454.1:0-1050 GCF_002162155.2 Triticum dicoccoides
GTCACCCAACAGACACTTTCGGAGATACCCGTAGTCTACCTTTATAGTCACCCAGTTACGTTGTGACGTTTGGCATACCCAAAGCACTCCTACGGTATCCGGGAGTTACACGATCTCATGGTCTAAGGAAAAGATACTTTGACATTGCAAAACTCTAGCAAACGAACTATACGATCTTGTGCTATGTTTAGGATTGGGTCTCGTCCATCACATCATTCTCCCAATGATGTGATCTCGTTATCAATGACATCCAGTGTCCATAGTCAGGAAACCATGACTATCTGTTGATCAACGAGCTAGTCAACTAGAGGCTCACTAGGGACATGTTGGTGTCTGTTATTCACACATGCATTACGATTTCCAGATAACACAATTATAGCATGAATAAAGACAATTATCATGAACAAGGAAATATAATAATAATGCTTTTATTATTGCCTCTAGGGCATATTTCCAACAGTCTCCCACTTGCACTAGAGTCAATAATCTAGTTACATTGTGATGAATCGAACACCCATGGAATTCTGGTGTTGATCATGTTTTGCTCTAGGGAGAGGTTTAGTCAACGGATCTGATACATTCAGGTTCGTATGTACTTTACAAATCTCTATGTCTCCATCTTGAACATTTTCACGAATGGAGTTGAAGCGACGCTTGATGTGCCTTGTCTTCTTGTGAAACCTGGGCTCCTTGGCAAGTGCAATAGCTCCAGTGTTGTCACAGAAGAGCTTGATCGGCCCCGACGCATTGGGTATGACTCCTAGGTCGGTGATGAACTCCTTCACCCATATTGCTTCATGTGCTGCCTCCGAGGCTGCCATGTATTCCGCTTCACATGTAGATCCCGCCACGACGCTTTGCTTGCAACTGCACCAGCTTACTGCCCCACCATTCAAAATATACACGTATCCGGTTTGTGACTTAGAGTCATCCAGATCTGTGTCGAAGCTAGCGTCGACGTAACCCTTTACGACGAGCTCTTCGTCACCTCCATAAACGAGAAACATTTCCTTAGTCCTTTTCAGGTACTTCAGGATATTCTTGACCGCT
>NW_021174455.1:0-925 GCF_002162155.2 Triticum dicoccoides
ATCATTTCACTCTAGCCCATCACCCAGATGAACCAGACCTGACACGACTCTAAGCATAGCAGGCATAGCAAGGTAGGAACAACACATACATATGGCTCAATCAACTCCTACACATGCTAGTGAGTTTCATCTAGTTACTGTGGCAATGACAGGTCATGCAGAGGAAATGGGTTCAACTACCGTAGCACACAGCAGTTTGAATCGCGTTGTCTTAATGCAGTAAAAGAGAGCAGGAGCGAGAACATGGGATTGTATCGATATGATCAAATGGTTGGTTGCTTGCCTGATGGTTCGATGCACTGATACGGTTCTTCGCTAGGGTAATCAGGGTACTCTTCGGGGACAGAACCTGCCGCAGAGAGCACCGATTCACAAACATTACCAAACAGTATGCAACAATATGATGCATGCATGAGACAAGGCAAAATGAGTGTATTGGGCTAATGCAACTAAAACCAGAAGGGTTTGAACAAATTTGAGTCAAGGATTCAAATTTCAAATTCAAATATGGCCTTTTAAAGTGCTTTTCCTTGTTCTGCTTAAAACATCAATTTAACTTGTTTGATCATGCATGAAAATAGTACAGATGGGTAGATTGGATTTTTCTGATCATTTTTCATATATAATTTGTCCAATTTGGAGTTACAGAATAAAAGTTATGAATTTTTGAAGTTTAAATAATATTCTGGAATTTCCTGATTTAAATTAAATCCAGAAAATCAATTACTGCGTCAGCCTGACGTCAGTGTGACGTCAGCAGGTCAACGGAACTGGTCCAGGTCAAACCTGACAGTGGGTCCCGCATGTCAGGGTGATTATTTTAATTAAAACTTAATTAAAACTAATCCTGTTTAATTAACAGGGCTGGGCCCCGCCTGTCATTGACTCAGGGGAGTCAACCAGGGCCCACCCGTGGTCAAACCCG
>NW_021174456.1:0-1171 GCF_002162155.2 Triticum dicoccoides
GGCGGCATTGGTGTCTCCGACGCCGGCACGGGAGCTTAATGCACCCGGGTGTACGCCGGCCGGCACCTCTTCAGCAAGCGGCCGCTCCGTCAACTGCACGCCCGCCGTTGGCGGTGCCTCGACATTAGCCGAGCTCGACGCCATCATCACGGTAACTAATTAAGCCTCTCTCGGCCGAGGACTTCATCTCCTTGCCTTTGACTGGGCATCCCTGACGCCCTACATGTTTTCGCAGGGCGCCGCCGACGTTCCGTGCACTCTCCTCCACTTCGTGAACAACGAGTTGGTCGATGTCGCCAAGGGCAAAATCGTTCAACCGGGCAACCCCTTGTTCCACGGTACCCAGATGCCACCCAACTTGTTTAGGGTTCAACTGGTTCGGGTGCTGCCAGGCTGCGACGACTTGTTACCTCCGATTCGACCCGTCGGGGCCGACGATGATGACGTGATGCCCCTCAGCGCCTGCCTGAGCTGGCCCTTGCTTTGGCCGAAGAGCCAGATTCGTTTGGGGGCGGGGGACACCACCCCAAAGACAACACCGCCAGTCGTGCCGGCGCCAAGTCGGCCCCATGGCAAGACCGCCGTAACGGTGCCGGACATCCCTATGCCACTGGATCCAAACATGCATATGGCACAGGATCAGAACGACGACGACGACGACGATGATACATTTGGCAACGTCGATCAGTACTTTGCCGAGCATGGGTACGATGGCCACTTCATGGGGCCTCCTTCTCAAGAACCAAACCCAACAAAAGACGTGTGCGATCTAGCTCGTACCGCGGAGAAGCCAAGTTGCAACAGGCGCCGTCTGGCGTTCAGCTCTCAGGAGACGCCTCCAGCTGCCGACTTCACCGAGCCTCAGATAGGCGAGGTGCGAAATATTATCAGCCCCAACACACTCAAGAAGGCGGTCTGTGAGCAGAACTCGGTCCCATTACAGGAGAAGAAGAAGGCACGCAAAAGAAAGACTAAGAAGGGTGCGAGCCAGCCGGCACCGAGTACGATCCGTGCTCAGGATGGGCCACCTTCACCGCAGGATATCTCGAGGAGGGTGCATGTGGCGGGTAGGGCGATGCTACCACCAAATATGCTCAATGCTGCAACCGGTGCTATGCGGAGTCTGCACGACAGTGTTCTTTCTTTGGAGAAGCGGCGTCTCAGAGAGAAG
>NW_021174457.1:0-962 GCF_002162155.2 Triticum dicoccoides
ATTGACTTAATTCCCGGTGCTTCACTGCCAAACCGTGCACCATACCGTACCAATCCAGAGGAGACGAAGGAGATTATGCGTCAAATACAAGAGCTTCTCGACAAAGGTTATATACGCGAATCCCTTAGTCCTTGTGCTGTTCCTATTATTCTAGTGCCGAAAAAGGATGGTACATCACGTATGTGTGTTGATTGTAGAGGCATTAATAATATTACTATTCGTTATCGTCATCCTATTCCTAGGCTAGATGATATGCTTGATGAATTGAGTGGCTCTACAATATTCTCCAAAGTTGATTTGCGTAGTGGATACCATCAAATTCGTATGAAATTGGGAGATGAATGGAAAACAGCATTTAAACTAAGTTTGGATTATATGAGTGGTTAGTCATGCCTTTTGGGTTAACTAATGCGCCTAGTACTTTCATGAGACTAATGAACGAAGTTTTACGTGCTTTCATTGGACGATTTGTGGTAGTCTATTTTGATGATATACTGATTTATAGCAGGTCTTTGGAAGAACATTTGGAACATTTACGTGCTGTTTTTATTGCTCTACGTGATGCACGTTTGTTTGGTAACCTTGGGAAGTGCACCTTTTGCACCGACCGAGTATCTTTTCTTGGCTATGTTGTTACTCCACAGGGAATTGAAGTTGACAAAGCCAAGATTGAAGCTATTGAGAGTTGGCCGCAGCCCAAAACGGTCACACAAGTGAGGAGTTTTCTTGGCCTCGCTGGATTCTATAGGCGTTTTGTGAGAGATTTCAGCACCATTGCTGCACCTCTCAACGAGCTTACAAAGAAGGATGTGCCTTTTGTTTGGGGTACCGCACAGGAAGAAGCCTTCACGGTATTGAAAGATAAGTTGACACATGCTCCTTTACTCCAACTTCCTGATTTTAATAAGACTTTTGAGCTTGAATGTGATGCTAGTGGAATTGGATTAGGAGGTGTGTTATTA
>NW_021174458.1:0-1051 GCF_002162155.2 Triticum dicoccoides
CGTCAGCATGACGTCAGTGGTCAACTGTGGCTGGCTGAGGTCAAACCTGACGTGTGGGGCCCACACGTCAGTGACAGGGGGGGTTAAACAGGATTAAATTAATCCTAATTAGGGGTTAGTGGCGCTGGGGCCCACTGTCAGTGTCAGGGGGGGTTGACTATCAGTAGTTAGCGCTAACCTAACCACCTGGCCGACAGGGCCCACGCGTCAGTGACCCTGGGGGGTCAAACCCCAGGTCGGACAAGTCAAACCCCACCGGCGACATGACGCCGGCGAGGCCCGAGACGGCGGCGAAAGTGCTTTTTGCCATTCCGGCAACCAAATGGACGGCGGAAGGCATCTACGTGTTGCTGAGGTTGAGCCGCGACTATTGGTGGTGGTGGTTGGGCTCGGGGTGGCCGGAGTTGACGGCGGCGAGCTCGGCTGCGGCGGCCGGAGTTCGGGTGCGGTCGGGATCAGTGTTGCAGGGGGTTTAGGGAGGCGTTGGTGCGTGCTGCGTGCTCCTGGTGAGGTGGGGAGCACGATGGTGTGCTCGGTTGGGCGCTACGGCGACCGTGGCCACGACGGCGACATCGCCGGCGGCGTGGAGCTCTCGGCCGAGGTGGGGCTAGGGCCTAGAAGTCGAAAGAGACCAGGGAAGAAGGGGGAAACGATCCGGGGGCTCACCGCGGAGCTGCAGGGATGGTTAGCGGGCTCGGGGACGCGCTGGTGACGGTGAATTCGACGGTGACGACGGTCGGAGCCCGAAGAGGGGAACGGCGACGTGGCGGCGATGCAGGGCTTCCGGGGACCCGTGGAGCGGTGGGGAGGAAGAGGGAGTCGAGGCGGAGCTTCTGAGCTAGTCGGGGGAGCGAGGGGTGGCCGGAGACGATGGCTATGGCGAACGGCGGCGACGGTGGTGTTCGGCCGTGAGAGAGAGAGAGCGAGGGAGAGGAGAGGAGAGCCGGGGGAGAGTGAGAGAGAGCAGGGGGAGAGGCGTGGCGTCGTCCAGGGCGTCGAGCGAGGAGGGGAGGGCAGGCAAGCAGGCGAGCAGGTGGCGTGGCGCGGTGGC
>NW_021174459.1:0-1016 GCF_002162155.2 Triticum dicoccoides
TGAGCCATAACGTGGTCTTAGTCTGCCAACGCTTGAAGTATGTACCGGTAAACTTATCCGGTTTCAGTGCAGCGGCAAAGCCACTTGCCGAGAAATTCCTACACATAATAGGTTTTTGGATTGTTGAGTAAATAGGCAATTTCTCGATTAAATTAATCCATGAGTAAATCACTAGCATGGCATTGACTAAGTTGATGACGTACTGACTCTGATCTAAACATGCACGTGCTAAGCAAACAGTAGACAAATCTACACATACTGCTAGTACTGCTAATATGAAAATAATCAGGAGCGGGATAAACGAGTTATACCCTCCAGTAGGCCACGCAGAGGCCGCGGCTTTGGTGGCAGCAGCGGCGTCCTCGGCGACCTTCTTGTCGGCTTCAGCTTTCTCGGCGGCGGCACGGTTGGCGTCGGTGGACATGGTGATGACGAAGGCGACGCGGACGTAGAGGAAGTAGACGATCGGAAGCGAGCAGTCGCGTAATCGCTGCCCAAAAACCTATTCGCCCCTCACCCCGTACAGGAACCAGAAGGGCGTGGTTTCGGAGACCTGCTCTCCCGTCGACCGTGTACGTGGCGAACGGGATGGAGTCACCGGCGGCAGCAGCAGCAAAGGAACGACGGTGGGCGTGCGCATGAGCAGATGTGATCTGTTCGTGGCGGCTAGGGTTAGGAGACACCGCATACTTATAGGCGCAGCCGCGTGGAGAGACGTGGGCTCGACCCACGTCCGAGTCCGTGACAGCCCACGATCCGACGTCTCAGATCGTGGCCCAGCTGTCAGAAAACTCTCCGTTAGTGACTGGCAAAAATAAGCGCGTAGGTGTGAGCTCGGCTCGGCTCAATCCCGCAACCCGCGGCGCGTCGTGACGAGGCGTGGCGTGGCGAGGCGGGCGGCGGAGGAGGAGTGCGCGAGGGCCTCTTCTCTTCTCAAGCTCCAATAGCATGTAGAAGAGAAACCCTTATAAACCACTCCAACTCTCCTTCCACTTCCGGGGTGGGACTAAACTTCC
>NW_021174460.1:0-1273 GCF_002162155.2 Triticum dicoccoides
TAACATTTTGCAGGAGTTCGCTGACGTCTTTCCACAAGACGTGCCACCGGGATTACCGCCTATTCGAGGGATTGAGCATCAAATTGACTTAATTCCCGGTGCTTCACTGCCAAACCGTGCACCATACCGTACCAATCCAGAGGAGACGAAGGAGATTATGCGTCAAGTACAAGAGCTTCTCGACAAAGGTTATATACGCGAATCCCTTAGTCCTTGTGCTGTTCCTATTATTCTAGTGCCGAAAAAGGATGGTACATCACGTATGTGTGTTGATTGTAGAGGCATTAATAATATTACTATTCGTTATCGTCATCCTATTCCTAGGCTAGATGATATGCTTGATGAATTGAGTGGCTCTACAATATTCTCCAAAGTTGATTTGCGTAGTGGATACCATCAAATTCGTATGAAATTGGGAGATGAATGGAAAACAGCATTTAAAACTAAGTTTGGATGATATGAGTGGTTAGTCATGCCTTTTGGGTTAACTAATGCGCCTAGTACTTTCATGAGACTAATGAACAAAGTTTTACGTGCTTTCATTGGACGATTTGTGGTAGTCTATTTTGATGATATACTGATTTATAGCAGATCTTTGGAAGAACATTTGGAACATTTACGTGCTGTTTTTATTGCTCTACGTGATGCACGTTTGTTTGGTAACCTTGGGAACTGCACCTTTTGCACCGACCAAGTATCTTTTCTTGGCTATGTTGTTACTCCACAGGGAATTGAAGTTGACAAAGCCAAGATTGAAGCTATTGAGAGTTGGCCCCAGCCCAAAACGGTCACACAAGTGAGGAGTTTTCTTGGCCTCGCTGGATTCTATAGGCGTTTTGTGATAGATTTCAGCACCATTGCTGCACCTCTCAACGAGCTTACAAAGAAGGATGTGCCTTTTGTTTGGGGTACCGCACAGGAAGAAGCCTTCACGGTATTGAAAGATAAGTTGACACATGCTCCTTTACTCCAACTTCCTGATTTTAATAAGACTTTTGAGCTTGAATGTGATGCTAGTGGAATTGGATTAGGAGGTGTGTTATTACAAGATGGCAAACCTGTTGCATACTTTTCTGAAAAATTGAGTGGGCCTAGTCTGAATTATTCTACTTATGATAAAGAATTATATGCTCTTGTTCGGACTTTAGAAACATGGCAACATTATTTATGGCCCAAAGAATTTGTTATACATTCTGATCATGAATCTTTGAAACATATTAAAAGTCAAGCTAAACTGAATCGTAGACATGCTAAATGGGTTGAATTCATTGAG
>NW_021174461.1:0-982 GCF_002162155.2 Triticum dicoccoides
AAAAAAACTTCCTATAATGGCACCTGTCTCAAAACACTCAGAAACACCTAAAAATAGGATAGCCAGAAATTTTTTCGAAAAATGCGTTTTCGAAAAATTTTGGGCCTAAACGGAGCGTGGCTACCCGACCCTTTTTTTTTTTTTTTTTTTCCGAAACCTACTCCGGCAAGGAAACACAAATCGGAATCTAGATGGATCCCGAAAACAAACCTAATAAGCAAAGAACTCGGATTGGTGGTGGATATATGGTGGTGGTATATGGCAGCGGTGGTGGTAGCGGTGGTAGTATATGGATAAGGATCGGTGGTGGTATATGGACCTGGAAATCTCACCGAGCAACCTGGAAATCTGATACCACTTGATAGAGGCAAAGGTGTCCCGTCTTTCGATGAGATGGTGGATTTCGCTTTGGTGGAAGTCGACTTTGACGATCCGACTACGAACGTGTGAGGACGTCGCGCCTTAGCAATCGCTAAACCAACTCCGAGAGGTTATTGACCACGCCGGAGCACGATCAACCTGACCACGAGGGTCTGTTTCCTGCGTGCAAACGAAGAACAAGCAAGAAACTAAGATTGCAATCTGGATATTGCGAATATAAGATGAAAGCTTTATTGATCAAGGTGGGGTTCTGTGACGCCTTTGTCTGGTCGTTGAACACAAACGAAGTACGCGAAGTTGCAGCTATGGCAAACTTTTAATCTAAACAAAACCCAAAGTCTAAACGATGCCCTAAGGGCTGTATATATGGAGGAAGAGGGGGGAATTTCGTGGCCCTTGGTGGAGGGGTCCGAAATCAACCCTATCTCTTGTTTCCCCACACATACGGACTCTAAAAATAGCCTATACTTATGTATTTCGAAATTACATGGGCCTGGCCCAATAATAAGGTGACGCAGCACCTAAAATAGCCTCGGGACGAAATTTAGGAAGTGGCATCTTGTATATTTCGTCCAAGGCTTCATGCACCCATTATGGTGGC
>NW_021174462.1:0-1470 GCF_002162155.2 Triticum dicoccoides
AGGAAGTCTTTTCACCTCTCGATTTTGGGAAAGTTTCCAAAATGCTATGGGGACCCGTCTCTCCTTTAGCACCGCTTTCCACCCTCAGTCGAGTGGTCAAGTGGAACGCGTCAACCAGATTCTAGAAGACATGCTTCGAGCCTCTGTTATCTCATTCGGAATGGACTGGGAGAAGTGCCTTCCATTTGCCGAATTCGCTTACAACAACAGCTATCAATCTAGCTTGGGTAAAGCCCCTTTTGAAGTTCTCTATGGACGACGGTGTCGAACACCCCTTAACTGGTCAGAAACCGGGGAAAGACAATTCTTTGGCCCGGATATGATTCAGGAAGCAGAAGAACAAGTTCGCATCGTTCGTGAAAAGTTGAAAACAGCCCAATCCCGTCAAAAGAGTCAATATGACCGAAAACATAAGGCTATGACTTTCGAGGTTGACGAGAAGGCTTATCTTCGGGTCACCCCTCTGAAGGGAACCCATCGTTTCGGTATCAAAGGCAAATTGGCTCCTCGTTACATTGGACCTTTCCGCATTCTCGCCAAACGAGGAGAAGTTGCCTACCAGTTGGAACTACCTCCGCACCTCTCCAGAGTCCACGATGTCTTCCATGTTTCTCAACTCAGGCGTTGCTTCTCGGATCCTATCCATGGAGTGGACCACGAAACGCTTGATCTCCAAGATAATCTTACATATCGAGAGTACCCCATTCGTATCCTCGATCAGGCCGAGCGTACCACTCGACGTCAGAACATCAAGTTTCTCAAAGTTCAGTGGTCTCATCATTCTGAGGATGAAGCAACTTGGGAAAGGGAGGATCGTCTTCGACTCGAGTATCCCGCCTTCTTCCCGGAGGAACCCAAATCTCGGGACGAGATTCTTTTGAGTGGGGGTGAGTTGTCACACCCTAGCTAGTCATGCATCAGAGTGTGTGCATCATGTTTAAAATTCCATTTAATTCTGAAATGGGGATTTGTGAAACCCTCAGAATCATTTTTGAAAATGACCCAAATAAAAATTTCTCCAAAAGGGTCCAAGAAAATGCTCATGTTGCTCTCTGAAAATATTGGGCAGAGATAAAAATCAAAACAATATTTTTAGGAGCTCATGGATATTTATTTTGGCCATTTGGATTAATTCGATAAATATTTGCATTGGAAATATATTTCTATATATATGAAATATGGTCCAAAATATTATGCCATTTATAAAGGAGCTCTGGAATAATATATCTAGCTCCTGCAAAAATTGGCATAAGGTGATAAAATGATTTAATATTTTAATTAAATCAAAACAAATGTCAGAAATTAGAAAACAAAAATAAATAAAAGAGGGAAACCCTACCTGGGCCTCTTACCTGGCGCCTCTGGCCCAGCAGCAGCAGACCGGCCCAGCCAGCAGGCGGCCCAGCCCGCCTCCTCCTCTGTCGTCTTCGTCCTCGACAGAGGGAGGGGAGTGTGCCCGGCGCGCGCGCG
>NW_021174463.1:0-1048 GCF_002162155.2 Triticum dicoccoides
TACTTAGTATCCTTCATTGATGCTAGTTGTGCTACGCCGTGACCTCATTAGTGTTCTAGGCTCGCGTCTCTAGTCCGGTCTAGCCTAGGACCAGCACAGTACCGTCGTTGAGCGTTTATTCAACATTGCATCTTTGAATTGATTATTGCTAATCTTTTGCTACCATATATAGCCAACCCAGCTCCACATATTTCTACACCGTGTATACGTACGCTCCCCTGGCAATCGCTTTACTCAATATTCGGAGTTACTTGATACCGCTGGTTGCCGATCACCGCCTGCTGCATGATAAGAACTTGTAAGACACTGATATTTGCTTTACTGTGAGCATTTTACCACCACATCCTAGTAGTTATAGAAACATTATTTTTGGGTTTTGTTTCTTGTTCTACTAATCATGACAGGATCCAGAGTCAATTCATGGGCTTTGTCGATCGCGGGAGACGTGCCACCACCTTTGCAAATACCTCAACCGTCACGAGAGGTGCACAAACATCCAAATGCACATGATCAGGTTAATGTATCTATACCACCATTTAATGGCCATTTTAAACCTGCTTTATATATTGAATGGGAGTTCGACATAAAAAATATATTTGCTTCCCATAATTTCAATGAACATAAAAAGGTTAAGGTTGCGGTTGGTTCTTTCACTGGTTATGCTTTGGTTTGGTGGAGTGAATATTGTCGGTTACACCATGATTATATACCTACTACTTGGGATGATTTGAAACTTGCCATGCGACATACTTTCGTCCCTGCTTATTATACTCGTGACATGATTAAGAAGTTGCAACACTTAAAACAAGGTAGTGAAACTGTAACAAAATATTATGATGATTTACAAACTACCTTGTTGCATTCCTCTTTAGAAGAAAGTGAAGATGATTTTATGGATAGATTTTGGGGAGGATTAAACCGTGATATTCAAGAGATACTAATTCATGAAGAGTGTTATCCTATGGACCATTTGTTTCATCTTGCTTGCAAAGCTGAACAGGAAATAAAACGACGTGTTGGCCACGAGGAGAACAAGCGCACGGTGCAC
>NW_021174464.1:0-605 GCF_002162155.2 Triticum dicoccoides
ATCATGTTTTAATTCAAATGAAATTTGAATTGAGGAATTTTTAAAGCCTCAGAAACCTTCTAAAAATGATCAACATTAAAATCTCCTCAAAGAAGTCCAAGAAAATGTTCCTCTTAGTCTCTGAAAATATTGCAAAGAGGTAAAACTCAAAACAATATTTTTGGTATCTCAGAGTTAATTATTTTGGGCCTTTGAATTAAATAAATAGCTATTTGCATTGGATATATATTTGATATATAAATAATATATGTCCAATAATTACTGGAACATTTTATGTGGTTTGGTATATTTTAGTCCTAGCCACATAACTATTTCCAGGATTTTATAAAATGGTTTAGTGTCTAAAACTAAATCAAAACAAACTACAGAAAATAGAAAACAGAATTAAATAGAAGTGAAAGAGAGAGAGAGAAGGACTTATCTGGCGCTCACCCGGTAGCCAGCCGGCCCAGCTCCTGTGCGGCCCAGCCCATCTCCACTTCCCCCCCCCCCTGTCGCCTTCCTCCTCGCGCCAGTAGGCACAGGCGCGTGGCCGACGCACGCCGGCGCACGCCCCGGCCACCTCCTGCTTGCCGCTCCACCTCGACACCCCGGACGCCTCCATG
>NW_021174465.1:0-1902 GCF_002162155.2 Triticum dicoccoides
GTCTGCATACGCAAGATTGTTGAGATCCACTGTTGTCATTCCGTACTGCGGGTCTTCCGTTACCCCGCCTCGTGTCATATTGACCCATTTGCACCGAAACAAAGGGACCTTTAAACCACGTCGATAGTCAAGTTCCCATATGTCCTGTATATAACCATAATATGTTTCCTTTCCTGTCTTGGTTTCTGCATCAAAGCGGACACCACTATTTTGGTTGGTGCTCTTCTTATCTTGGGCGATCGTGTAAAATGTATTACCATTTATCTCGTACCCTTTGAAAGTCATTATATTCGAAGATGGTAACTGGGACAGCAAGTACAGGTCATCTTCAATAGAGGTGTCATGCATGGTACGTGTCTGCAACCAGCTGGCGAAACTCCTGGTTTGTTCACGTGTAATCCAGTCATCAGACCGCTCCGGGTGTTTGGAGCGTAGCAAATTCTTGTGTTCATCCATATACGGAGCCACCAAGGCGGAATTCTGTAGAACTGTGTAGTGTGCTTCAGTGAGAGAATGTCCATCCATATATATTATTTGTTCCCCTCCTAGCGTGCCTTTTCCATCCAGTCTGCCCTTATGCCGCGATTCAGGAACACCAATCGGCTTAAGGTCAAGAATAAAATCAATACAAAACTCAATGACCTCCTCATTTTGATGGCCCTTGGAGATGCTTCCTTCTGGCCTAGCACGGTTATGAACATATTTCTTTAAGACTCCCATGAACCTCTCAAAGGGGAACATATTGTGTAGAAATACAGGACCCAAAACGTTAATCTCTTCGCACAGGTGAACTAGGACGTGTGCCATGATGTTGAAGAAGGATGGTGGGAACACCAACTCGAAACTGACAAGACATTGCACCAAATCATTCTGTAACCTTGGTATGATTTCTGGATCGATTACCTTATGAGAGATTGCATTGAGAAATGCACATAGCTTCACAATGGCTAATCGAACGTTTTCTGGTAGAAGCCCCCTCAATGAAACCGGAAGCAGTTGCGTCATAATCACGTGGCAGTCATGAGACTTTAGGTTCTGGAATTTTTTCTCTGCCATGTTTATTATTCCCTTTATATTCGACGAGAAGCCAGACGGTACCTTAATACTGAGCAGGCATTCAAAGAAGATTTCCTTCTCTTCTTTGGTAAGAGCGTAGCTTGCATGACCCTGATGTATGCCGTCTTCTCCGTGCATACGTTGCTGGTCCTCCCGTGCCTCAGGTGTATCTCTTGTCTTCCCATACATGCCCAAGAAGCCAAGAAGGGTCACGCAAAGATTCTTCATCACGTGCATCACGTCGATTGCGGAGCGGACCTCTAGGTCTTTCCAATATGGCAGGTCCCAAAATATAGATTTCTTCTTCCACATGGGTGCGCGTCCGTCAGCGTCCTTTGGAACAGGTTGTCCGCCAAGACCCTTTCCAAATATCACCTTCAAATCCTTCACCATATCATGTACATCAGCACCAGTACGGTGGCGAGGCTTCGTCCGGTGATCCGCCTCACCTTTGAAATGCTTGCCTTTCTTTCTTACGGGATGCCTGCTCGGAAGAAATCGACGATGTCCCAGGTACACATTCTTCTTACAACTATTCAAATATATATTGTCGGTATCATCCAAACAGTGCGTGCATCCGTGGTATCCCTTGTTTGTCTGTCCTGAAAGGTTACTGAGAGCAGGCCAATCATTGATGGTCACGAACAGCAATGCCTTTAGGTCAAATTCTTCCTGTTTGTGCTCATCCCATGCACGTACACCTGTTTCATTCCACAGTTGTAAGAGTTCTTCAACTAATGGCCTTAGGTACACATCAATATCGTTGCCGGGTTGTTTAGGGCCTTGGATGAGCACTGGCATCATAATGAACTTCCACTTCATGCACAACCAAGGAGGAAGTTTATA
>NW_021174466.1:0-1108 GCF_002162155.2 Triticum dicoccoides
CCCTATGGTCCACAAGCTCCGCGAGATCGTCTGTTTCCGGATGAACATGTTGAGCTTCCAGGCTATGGAGGTGACTTTTATGAGGACTACTACGGATCGGTCTGAGTTAGGGGTAGCATCACTAGTTCGCACTAGCTGTGTCATCTATCGTTCCGCGTGACTCGTGGGATATGTCCTAGTTTGTACTCTTTCCGGAGGTGTAGAAAATAATGTATAGGAGCTTGGAATGCCTCTGACGAGATGTAATCCTTTTCTCACCATAATAGTACTTTGTTTGGTCTTGTACTAAACCTCGTATGGTGTGCATGACGATGGAATAAAGAAGCAGTTTCTGTATCTACCATGTCATACGGATGATCATCTTGCATTTCGAGTTATTCCTTACCTTATGTATCCTATGTCGGAATTTTACCATCCTGACTAAATCATTGTCTTGTCTACCTAGGATGGTCAACACACGCGCTAATCCTGCTTCCCAAGAGCAGGCCGAAGGCAGTGAAGCCAGGAATGAAAATCTGCCTCATCCTCCTTCACTAGCCGAGGTGATGATGGAAGCTGAGAGAAACAAGCGGGAGACAAACCGTTTGTTGGAGCGTATAGAACAGAATACAGCACACCATCAGAGGGCTAACGTGGTGTCACTCAATGATTTTATCAAATTGCATCCACCCACGTTCCACCACTCCGTCGAGCCTCTCGACGCTGATGACTGGCTTCGCAGTATCTCTCACAAGCTGCGTTCCGCGTTGGTAGCGGAGGCTGACAAGGTCACCTTCGCCGCATATCATCTTGAAGGCCCCGCCAGTCTATGGTGGGAGAATTATGGAGCCATGCGCCCAGCGGGCCATGTCACCACTTGGGCTGAGTTCAGTGAGGCTTTCCGTGAACATCACATTCCGGAGGGTCTCATGGACCGTAAACGTGAAGAATTTTGCAGTTTCACCCAAGGCCGACTTTCTGTGGATGCCTATAGCAGAGAGTTTGGTAATCTCGCACGATATGCAACTGAGGAAGTTTCTACTGACGCCAAGAAGCAAGCAAGGTTCCGAAAGGGCCTTAGCCCTGAGCTTCGCCGCGACCTCCGTCTGCATGAGTGCACATCTTTTTC
>NW_021174467.1:0-2019 GCF_002162155.2 Triticum dicoccoides
AAATGAGGGAGTTGAACTTAGGGGAACACAAACTCGGTCCCGGCGGTTACAGAGTGGCGGAGCCTATATGGGACAAGGAGGACACGGAGCGTGCCGAGCAAGGGCTACCGCCCTGCTTCGAGAAATATAGCAGTGACAAGCAGACCAGGAACTTTGTCAGGGCTCGGTACAAGGAGGACCCGATAACAAAGGAGCTTACCATGGATCCAAAGACCAGGGCGCTTGAGCTTGTTCTAGCGAAGGAGACTGAAAGCAGTAGCGCGGGGTCGTCTCAGAGCACCCTTGCTTGGGACAGCACTCCAAATAGGGTGTTGAATGTAATGAAAAACAAGGATAACCTCAGTAAGCCGTCGTCAGCTGGTCGTGTGGCCGGCAAAGGCTTGTCCACAAAATGGTCGTCATACTATACCGCTGGTGGGCAAAAGGAGAAAAAGACCAGCTCGGAAAGCCAGTCGCACGAGGTTGAAGAACTCAAGGCACAAGTGGCGCGGATTCCGGAGATTATCCAAGAGAAAGTGCAACAACAACTGGGAACGACACTCACCGGCATTATGCCTACCTTGATTCATGGGCTGACGACATGGATTGCGGGTGGCCAACAGCGGCCGCCCCCGATTCCCAGCTTCACGGCCAGCAACTTGTACAACACGCAGGCGGCGCCATTGTTGTCTCCGGCGGCGCCATTGGTGTCACCGGCGGCGGCGGTATTGGTGTCTCCGGCGTCGGCACGGGCATTGGAGCTTAATGCACCCGGGTGTACGCCGGCCGGCACCTCACTAGCAAGCGGCCCCTCCGTCAGTTGCACGCCCGCCGTTGGCAGTGCCTCGACATTAGCCGAGCTCGACACCATCATCACAGTAACTAATTAAGCCTCTCGGTCGAGGACTTCATCTCCTTTTGCCTTTGACAGGGCATCCCTGACACCCTACATGTTTTTGCAGGGCACCGCTGACGTTCCGTGCACTCTCCTGCACTTCGTGAACGACGAGTTGGTCGATGTCGCCAAGGGCAAAATCGTTCAACCGGGCAACCCCGTGTTCCACGGTAAACTGATGCCACCCACCGTGTATAGGGTTCAACTGGTTCGGGTGCTGCCAGGCTGCGACGAGTTGTTACCTCCGATTCGACCCGCCGGGGCCGAGAAGAAGATCTGATGACCCTCAGCGCCTGCCTAAGCTGGCCCCTCCTTTGGCCGAAGAGCCAGATTCGTTTGGGGGCGGGGGACACCACCCCACAGACAAGACCGCCAGTCGTGCCGGTGTCGCGCCATGGCAAGAACACCGCAACGCTACCGGACATGCCGGACATCCCTATGGCACAGGATCCGGACATGCATATGGCACAGGATCCGGACAACGACGACAACGACGACGGTACATTTACCAACGTTGATAAGTACTTTGCCGAACATGGGTACGGTGACGAGTTCAGCGGGCCTCCTTCTCAAGAACCCAACCAATATGACCGCGATCTAGCTAGTACGGAGGAGAAATCCAACTGCAACTGGCGTCGTCTGGCGTTTAGTTCTCATGAGACGCCTCCAGCTCCCGCCTTCACCGAGCCTCAGATAGCTGAGGTGCGAAATATTATCGGCCCCAACACGCTCAAGAAGGCGGTCTGTGAGCAGAACTCGGTCCCATTATAGCAGATCAAGAAGAAGGGACGGAAACGAAAGACTGCCAAGGGCGCCGGTGCGAGCCAGCCGGCACCGAGTACGATCCGTGCTCAAGACGGGCCACCTTCACCTCAGGATATATCGAGGAGGGTGCATGTGGCAGGTAGGGCGATGCTATCGACAAATATGCTCAATGCTGCAACCGGTGCTATGCGGAGTCTGCATGATAGCGTTCTTTCTTTGGAGAAGATGTGTCTCTCCCAGAATGATGTGGCATACTCGGTTTTCGTGGCCAAGGTGCCAGAGGGCAAGGGCTTTGTGGATGGAGCCATCGGGGGTATGATCATCCTGCGGTTTGATGACATCTTTGCTATGTTTAATCTTCATCCGCTGCACTACACCTT
>NW_021174468.1:0-1124 GCF_002162155.2 Triticum dicoccoides
AGAACTAGGTTACCCTGAGAACGTGGACTTGGACCTTAGCAACAACACACTAACAGGTTCTATCCCAAAACACCTAGGCAATATCACAAACATCTCTCAATTGTTCCTTGACAATAACCAACTTTTTGGCGACATTCCTCGAGAATTAGGTTATTTGGTCAACTTAGAGATCTTGTTCCTTGACAATAACCAACTTTTTGACCAAACTTTGTTTCTATTTAGAGAGAAACATGGCCCACAACGATGAGGCCGGGGGTTCGGGCGGCAAGGCATTCTGGGAGCTGTCCCAGGAGATGGAGGAACAACCTCACTTCTATGAGGACGCTGCCTTCCCCACCGATCCTAATACCACGGATGGTGCCACCGAGGATGACCACACTGATGCCACCACTGATGGTGCCGCCGAGGATGCCACCACTGATGATGGCGGCGCACGCACAGATGGCAGCCAACCGAAGAGGCAACGGAAGGACCGGCGCCCGATCGTGCTCCGCACCCTCAAGGAGGAAGTTACTGAAGTGGACTCCAACGGGAATCCAACGGCGCCCGAACGAATAGTCAAGGGGTACTCGCTTCAGCTCGGGTGCATTGTCCGGAGCACCGTCTCGATCAACACCGAGAACCTGAGGCATCCTGACCGAGGGAATTTGCGCCACCTCCTCTTCACGAAGCTGCACGAACGATACAAGTTCCCCGCTGAATTTGAAAACACAAGCCTCAAAGGGAATAAAGTGAACAATGCTGCCCTCATGAAGATGAGCAAGGCCCTGTCTACTTGGAAAAGCAATGTGAAGAGAATGATCGAGAAAGGTGAGAGTTATCAGAAGATCAAGGAGAAAAATCCTTCGATCACCGAAGATGACTACAACGACTTCAAGATCAATTGCTCGAGCACCGCAAGCTCCCAATCAAGTGAGTGGGGGAAACAAATGCGGGAGCTGAACATAGGGGAACACACACTCGGTCCCGGCGGTTACAGAGTGGCGGAGCCTATATGGGACAAGGAGGAGGCGGACCGTGCCGAGCAAGGCCTACCGCCCCTCTTCGATAAATACGGTGACAAGCAGACCAGGAACTTTGTTAGGGCCCGGTACAAGAAGGACCCGAAAACAAAGGAGCTTACC
>NW_021174469.1:0-1174 GCF_002162155.2 Triticum dicoccoides
GATCCATTTATGGACTGGTGCAAGCCTCTCGGAGTTGGAATAAACGTTTTGATAGTGTGATCAAAGCATTTGGTTTTATACAGACTTTCGGAGAAGCCTGTATTTACAAGAAAGTGAGTGGGAGCTCTGTAGCATTTCTGATATTATATGCGGATGACATATTACTGATTGGAAATGATATAGAATTTCTGGATAGCATAAAGGGATACTTGAATAAAAGTTTTTCAATGAAAGACCTCGGTGAAGCTGCTTACATATTAGGCATTAAGATCTATAGAGATAGATCAAAACGCTTAATTGGACTTTCACAAAGCACATACCTTGACAAAATTTTGAAGAAGTTCAAAATGGATCAAGCGAAGAAAGGGTTCTTGCCTGTGTTACAAGGTGTGAAATTGAGTAAGACTCAATGCCCGACAACTGCAGAAGATAGAGAGAATATGAAAGATGTTCCCTATGCATCAGCCATAGGATCTATCATGTATGCAATGCTGTGTACCAGACCTGATGTATGCCTTGCTATAAGTTTAGCAGGGAGGTACCAAAGTAATCCAGGAGTGGATCACTGGACAACGGTCAAGAACATCCTGAAATACCTGAAAAGGACTAAGGATATGTTTCTCATATATGGAGGTGACAAAGAGCTCATCGTAAAAGGTTATGTTGATGCAAGCTTTGACACTGATCCGGACGATTCTAAATCGCAAACCGGATACGTGTTTACATTAAACGGTGGAGCTGTCAGTTGGTGCAATTCTAAACAAAGCGTCGTAGCGGGATCTACATGTGAAGCGGAATACATAGCTGCTTCGGAAGCAGCAAATGAAGGAGTCTGGATGAAGGAGTTCATATCCGATCTAGGTGTCATACCTAGTGCATCGGGTCCAATGAAAATCTTTTGTGACAATACTGGTGCAATTGCCTTGGCAAAGGAATCCAGATTTCACAAAAGGACCAAACACATCAAGAGACGCTTCAACTCCATCCGGGATCTAGTCCAGGCGGGAGACATAGAGATTTGCAAGATACATACGGATCTGAATGTTGCAGACCCGTTGACTAAGCCTCTTCCACGAGCAAAACATGATCAGCACCAAGGCTCCATGGGTGTTAGAATCATTACAGTGTAATCTAGATTATTGACTCTAGTGCAAGTGGGAGACTGAAGGAAATA
>NW_021174470.1:0-1099 GCF_002162155.2 Triticum dicoccoides
AATCATTACCAAGAAACGAAAGTACCTGGTAATTTAGTTGGCGTGCACGAGCTCTAGTAATTGGTCCAGTATGTATAGCAGCAGGGGCTGTGGGTGTAACAATTGTATTGATGTCCTCATCATCCTCCCCTTCTTGAAATGAAGTCGTCCTCGACGGAAGTTCATCTTCCTCACCCAAATAAGGCTTCAAATCTGCAATGTTAAAAGTGGGACTAACCCCAAAATCTGCAGGCAGCTCAAGTTTATATGCATTATCATTTATTTTCTCTAACACCTTAAAGGGACCATCAGCACGTGGCATTAGCTTTTATTTGCGCAAATCAGGAAATCTATCCTTACGCAAATGTAACCAAACAAGATCTCCAGGTGCAAACACAACATGTTTTCTACCCTTATCTCCAGCAAGTTTATATTTAGCATTCATACGCTCAATGTTTTCCTTACTTAACTCATGCATTTTTAAAATCAATTTAGCACGTTGTTTAGCATCAAAATTAACCTTCTCCGAAGATGGAAGAGGCAACAAATCAATAGGTGCACGAGGTAGGAAACCATACACAACTTCAAAAGGGCACATCTTAGTAGTAGAATGCAATGAACGATTATAAGCAAATTCAATATGAGGCAAGCATTCCTCCAACATTTTCTTATTACTCTTCAAAACAGCCCTAAGCATAGTAGACAACGTTCTATTTACTACTTCAGTTTGTCCATCAGTTTGGGGGTGACAAGTAGTACTAAAAAGCAGTTTAGTCCCCAACTTAGCCCATAAACATCTCCAAAAGTGGCTAAGAAATTTAGTATCACGATCTGAAACAATAGTATTTGGCACACCATGCAAGCGAATAATTTCACGAAAGAACAAATCAGCAACATTAACAGCATCATCGCTTTTATGACATGGTATAAAGTGTGCCATTTTCGAGAATCTATCCATGACAACAAATATGCTATCCCTCCCCTTCTTTGTTCGAGGTAAACCTAAAACAAAGTCCATAGATATATCCTCCCAAGGAACACTAGGTACAGGCAAAGGCATATATAAACCATGAGGATTGAGTCGTGACTTAGCTTTTTGACATGTAGTGCATCGAGCAAT
>NW_021174471.1:0-979 GCF_002162155.2 Triticum dicoccoides
TGAACCAGACCTGACACGACTCTAAGCATAGCAGGCATAGCAAGGTAGGAACAACACATACATATGGCTCAATCAACTCCTACACATGCTAGTGGGTTTCATCTAGTTACTGTGGCAATGACAGGTCATGCAGAGGAAATGGGTTCAACTACCGTAGCACACAGCAGTTTGAATCGCGTTGTCTTAATGCAGTAAAAGAGAGCAGGAGCGAGAACATGGGATTGTATCGATATGATCAAATGGTTGGTTGCTTGCCTGATGGTTCGATGCACTGATACGGTTCTTCGTTAGGGTAATCACGGTACTCCTCGGGGACAGATCCTGTCGCAAAGGACATCGATACACAAACATCACCAAACAATGTGCAACAATATGATGCATGCATGAAACATGGCAATATGAGTGTATTGGGCTAATGCAACTAAAACCAGGGGTGTTTGAACAAATTTGAATCAAGGACTCAAATTTCAAATTCAAATATGGCCTTTTAAAGTGCCTTTTCTTGTTCTGCTTAAAACATCAATTTAACTTGTTTGATCATGCATGAAAATAGTACAGATGGATAGATTGGATTTTTCTGATCATTTTTCATATATAATTTGTCCAATTTGGAGTTACAGAATAAAAGTTATGAATTTTTGAAGTTTAAATAATATTCTGGAATTTCCTGATTTAATTTAATTCCAGAAATATAATTATTGCGTCAGCATGACGTCAGCATGACGTTAGTGGTCAACTGTGGCTGGCTGAGGTCAAACCTGACGTGTGGGGCCCACACGTCAGTGACAGGGGGGTTAAACAGGATTAAATTAATCCTAATTAGGGGTTAGTGGCGCTGGGGCCCACTGTCAGTGTCAGGGGGGGTTGACTAACAGTAGTTAGCGCTAACCTAACCACCTGGCCGACAGGGCCCACGCGTCAGTGACCCTGGGGGGTCAAACCCCAGGTCGGACAAGTCAAACCCCACCGGCGACATGAC
>NW_021174472.1:0-859 GCF_002162155.2 Triticum dicoccoides
GTGGTGATGGTGGAGAGGCAGTACTCCGACAGGGCTTCGCCAAGCACACAACGGAGGAGGAGAGGTGTTGGGGAGGGGAGGGCTGCGCCTTGGAGGGTGGTCCGGCTGCCCTCCCCTCACCCCTCTATTTATAGGGGGAAGGGAGAAGGGGGCCGGCCCCCTAGAACCCATCTAGGGGGGGTGCGGCGGCCAAGGGGAGAGGGGGAGAGGGTGGCTTGCCCCCCAAGCCAAGGGGGGCGCCCCCTCTAGGGTTCCCCCCTCAACCCTAGGCGCATGGGCCCAAGGGAGGGGGTGCGGCCAGCCCACCAGGAGCTGGCTCCCTGCCCCACGCAGCCCATGTGCCCCCCCGGGAGGGGTGGCCCCTCCCGGTGGACCCCCGAAACTCTTCCGGTGGCCCCGGTATAATAACGGTATGACCCCGAAACTTCCCAGTGTCCGTTTGACAACTTCCCATATATAAATCTTTACCTCCGGACCCTTCCGGAGCTCCTCGTGACGTCCAGGATCCCATCCGGGACTCCGAACAACATTCGGTAGTCACATACTAGTCTTCCTAATAACCCTAGCGTCACCGAACCTTAAGTGTGTAGACCCTACGGGTTCGGGAGACATGCAGACATGACCTAGACGCTCTCAGGTCAATAACCAACAGCGGGATCTGGATACCCATGATGGCTCCCACATGCTCCTCGATGTTGTCATCGGATGAACCACGATGTCGAGGATTCGATCAAACCCTGTATGCAATTCCCTTTGTCAATCGGTACGTTACTTGCCCGAGACTCGATCGTCGGTATCCCAATACCTTGTTCAGTCTCGTTACCGGCAAGTCACTTTACTTGTACCGTAATGCATGATC
>NW_021174473.1:0-1324 GCF_002162155.2 Triticum dicoccoides
AATTTGTTATACATTCTGATCATGAATCTTTGAAACATATTAAAAGTCAAGCTAAACTGAATCGTAGACATGCTAAATGGGTTGAATTCATTGAGACTTTCCCTTATGTCATTAAACACAAGAAGGGAAAAGAAAATGTTATTGCTGATGCATTATCTCGTCGCTATACTATGCTTTCACAACTTGACTTCAAAATATTTGGTTTGGAGACCATCAAAGATCAATATGTGCATGATGCTGATTTTAAAGATGTAATGCAGAATTGTAAAGAAGGAAGAATGTGGAACAAGTTTGTTGTTAACGATGGATTTGTGTTTCGTGCTAACAAGCTATGCATTCCAGCTAGCTCCGTTCGTCTTTTGTTGTTGCAGGAGGCGCATGGAGGAGGATTAATGGGACACTTTGGCGTGAAGAAGACGGAGGACGTACTTGCTACACATTTCTTTTGGCCAAAGATGAGACGGGATGATGAGGACATGACTACCATTGGATATGACCAAAAATATTGCATATATGCATATTTGTCAGGTGATTTCTAGTGCAAACTATTCAATAATCTATTTATATTATCCAGAACAAAAATACTTCACACACTTTTGTGTTTTGTCTAATTGCAGGTGTATGGGACATTTGTACAATCCACATATGAAGATAAGGAAGAAAGAGATGTTTATTTGCTGTCCAAAAAGTTCTCTCACGTCACTTTTGGCCCAAGAGAAGATAGAGTCCAAGTCTCTCACGTTCTGGATTCAGATTCGGACTGCACAGACACACCTGACTCAAAACAGACACAAGTTTTTCATACGGACTCCGAATTGGGTGATTCTTTTTTTGTTGGAAACTAGATTTCGTGCACTTTCCAACCCAATTGGAATCACCTTCAAATTTGTCCGGAGCGTTGAGTTGTGGACGAAACAATCTGATGCTGCAGCAGAATCCGAGTCAAACTACAAGTCCAAAGGTGTTACATCACCTCCACTTGGGCCCATTGGCCTTGTACGACCTACATTTAGTTTTAGGCTGCCTTGGGACGTCCTCCCACCTCCTTGGCCGCCACTCCTTGCTCCTATATAAGTAGATCCATCTAGTAGCTTTTCCTTGGGATTTGTTTAGTTAAAAGTTAGCCATTGCAACTTCGTGTACTTCGTTTGTGTCCAACGACCAGACCAAGACCGCTTCCGGATCCCCACCATTATCAATACTTCATATATATTTGCAATATTCAGATTGCTTTATCATACTCTTGCTCGTTCTTCGATTGCTTGCAGGAATAGACCTTCGTGGTCAGGCTGACCGTGCTTCCGGCATCGTCAGTAACCTCAGG
>NW_021174474.1:0-1266 GCF_002162155.2 Triticum dicoccoides
TAGTCGTAAACCCAAAGTGGCACAAACTTACAGGGACAGGCATCCATGACCCAGCATCGAACGTGTCGGTCATCAGCGAGTGAATCCAGGCTGTAGCACTGGGCTAGCAGGACTCCGGTGAACCGGGCTGTAGCGGGCTAACAGGACTCCGGTATTCATCGCGTGACATTTCCCCGAAGGGACAGACACAGGAACGAAGAAGGACACATGCCGGCCAGCCTAAGTGTTCCGGAGCAGTAGCAAGCTACCATGGCTCGGTGGAAACACTAGGAGACATTTCCCGGTAAGAGAGGCTACTAAAGATAAACAACTAGATAGTCAGATCCCACACATACCAAGCATTTCAATAACATACACACAATATGCTCGATATGTGCAATACAACATGGCATCACAAAATGACTCTACGACTCAAGTAGTTTATTCAATAGGCTCTGAGGAGCGAGACATTACAAACATGGGTCTCATGACCCAACAATCAGAGCATACAAATCAAAGCACAAGCGGAAGCTATCATGTCTGGGTACAGACATCTATAAATGAAAAAGGCTGAGAAGCCTGACTAACTACCAGATCCTGCCGAGGGCACAAGATCGTAGCTGAGGTAACAAGCTAAACGTCGAAGTCCACGTGGAACTACTAGTGAGACCGAAGTCTCTCTGCAAAAACATAAAATAGGCAAACGTGAGTACAAATGTACCCAGCAAGACTTACATCAGAACTAACTACATATGCATCATTTTCAACAAGGGGGATGGTGGGGTTTAACTGCAGCAAGCCAGCTTTGACTCGGTGGCTGTCCTAAACTACGACTGCAAGCAACTCTTTTGAGGTGGCGCACACGAGTCCACATATTCACCATATCAATACACCACTATGGATCCGCTCCCGTCTCCCTACGAGAACGCCATCCATAGCACTCACGCTTATCTTGCGTATTTTAGAGTATCCACTTTCACTTGTCTATGAACTGATATAAGCAACCCAGAAGTCCTTTTCCGCGGACACGGCTATTCGAATAGATGATGTTAACCCTGCAGGGGTGTACTTCTTCATACATGTTTCCACCACTTAGCGTCTGCACACGACATGTGCTCGGCAGACTTCAAGCGAAAGCCGACGTGGGTGTAGACCACGACCTACCTAAACACTCAAGTCTCTAGTCTAGGTTTATCGCCTATTCGGGTTCCATCCATGAGGAGATCCGGCCGGAGTTTCGCTCACAGCCCCAAACGATGTGAACAGGGTTCCGTGACACCAAACGGG
>NW_021174475.1:0-1476 GCF_002162155.2 Triticum dicoccoides
AGTTGGTTAAGCTGGACAACAACTTGGAGAGTTGGAAGATAAAAACTTGTCTGACTTAGTTCGTTCCAAAGGGATATTCTTGTGTAGTGTGTGTTGAAGAAAGATGATATCTTCATCGATTGGTCCCTGTGATCAGTTGCTGGACCTATTGTCTTATCAATCCCTTGATTTGAGTGTGGGCTATCGTCAAATCAAATCAGTACCAACGATGCTCGTAATGTTGTCCTACTCGTGGTTGATCCCTCGAGCATACACCATTACATCTTTGGTCTGACCAATGCTATCACCGTGTTCACATGATGGTGGAAGTCCAGTGATATGGAAATTCCGATGAGTTGCTGTTGAGCCCATCAGTAGCATTTTGTCTCCCCCATGAATCATGTTGAACATCAACCTAGTGTTGGAAACTTGTGTAAGCATTTCTTCGTGTTTCGTTCATGAAGCATATGTTTGAATGAAAGTAGTGATTTTTCCTAATTCATGTGCATATGATGCAAGTTGCCGCCATGAATTTGAGGAAGATTGTTTTGTTTCCCTGGAATCATTCCAAATTAGTCATGCACACGTGCGAAGTATTCTGTGGTCTGGAGACTTGCAACCTTCATTCCATATGTGTCCCGAGCACACCAAGCCACTGATTGATTTGTTCAAGGGGAAGAAGTTCCTTCATAAGAGCTAATCATATGACATGCAAGGACTTCGTTATCCACGGTGATGGTTCCCAACCAGAACTCGGTAGTGTTTTATTGTAAGACTACCATGTGATCATGCTTGTCTGGGACAACGTGTTCACATGTTTGTAGCAGAACCAGCTCATGTTTTGGAGCTTACTATCGTAGTTCATTTCCCGAGAATCTCGCAACATCATCTCGTCGATTTGTGTTGCAAACTTTCATTTTTCTTCCTAAGACTCGATGAGCCTGGAATATCCTAACACCAACCAGAGCTGAATCTCAGGCAGATATGATGGTTGGAACATTTCCCTAAGAACTATAATATTGGTCTCTCGATAACCGGTAAGGTGGATGTCGTGGCCAACACACCCATCCGGTAGACCTATTATTATAGTATCTTGTTTGATGAAGTTGGCCACCCACCTCCCCATAAGGATTTCGTAGGATTTACCTCCCTAGTTGTTCCTTATGGATTCTTGTGCTCCCGAAGTCCGACCTTTACTTGATGTTCTAGATACCAGACCATTTCTATAAATGGGTTACACTAGCACATCAAGGAGAACATTAGAAGCGGAGTGCTAAATGTCTCTCGGTCGATCATCCAGATTTTGTTCCTTGGCTTCGCCAAGGGTGAAATCTGAGAAGGTGTTATCTTCCTTTGCATCTGCATCTTCCATCACCATTCATCATGGTAGTGAGTTGTGTTACCGGACCCTTGACACGGATGTTGGTAAAACCTTGATGATTGTGGAAATGCTCAAGTTCTTGGGAGCACGCACAAGCGCTACGTGTTATCATCGGC
>NW_021174476.1:0-1919 GCF_002162155.2 Triticum dicoccoides
TATCTACTGCGACGCCTCGCGACAAGGACTAGGTTGCATTCTCATGCAAGATCGACACGTAATTGCCTACGCTTCACGGCAATTGCACCCACATGAGGAGAATTATCCTACCCATGATCTAGAGCTTGCAGCCGTAGTCTATGCACTTAAGACCTGGCGACATTACCTCCTCGGTAATCGTTGCGAAATATTCACTGATCACCAAAGTCTGAAGTACATCTTCACCCAACCGGATTTGAATCTCAGGCAAAGACGTTGGGTCGAGTTGATCACAGATTTCGACTTAGGAATAACCTACACCCCAGGGAAAGCCAACGTCATGGCTGATGCGCTAAGTCGTAAATCTTATTGTAACAATCTGATGTTACAACAAAGTCAACCGCTTCTCCATGAGGAATTTCGGAAGCTTAACCTCCACATTGTTCCTCAAGGATTTCTTTCCACCTTGGTGGCAAAACCTACTCTTACGGATCAAATCATTGCTGCCCAGAAGCGAGATAAGGGAATAGCTAAGATCAAGGAGAACATTGCTAGCGGAGGTGCTAGTTGTTTCTCCACAAATGATCATGGTGTTGTGTACTTTGAGAACCGTCTAGTGGTTCCCAAGAACCAACATCTACGGCAGTCGATCCTTAAGGAGGCTCATGAATCTCCTCTCACTATTCATCCCGGTGGTACTAAGATGTATCAGGACCTACGCCAGAGGTTCTGGTGGACTAGGATGAAGAGAGAAATTGCTCAGTATATTGCTAATTGCGACGTCTGTCGTCGTGTAAAAGCAGAGCACCAACGGCCTGCTGGCACCCTTCAACCCCTAGCTATTCCTGAATGGAAATGGGATAAAATTGGCATGGATTTCATTACCGGTTTTCCCAGGACCAAGAGAGGGAATAATGCTATTTTCGTCATGGTCGATCGTCTTTCCAAAGTAGCCCATTTCTTACCTGTTCGTGAGAGTATAACCGCTAGTCAGCTGGCAGACTTATACATCTCCCGAATAGTGTCCCTCCATGGTGTTCCTTTGGAAATCAACTCGGATCGAGGAAGTCTTTTCACCTCTCGATTTTGGGAAAGTTTCCAAAATGCTATGGGAACCCGTCTCTCCTTTAGCACCGCCTTCCACCCTCAGTCGAGTGGTCAAGTGGAACGTGTCAACCAGATTCTAGAAGACATGCTTCGAGCCTCTGTTATCTCATTCGGAATGGACTGGGAAAAGTGCCTTCCATTTGCCGAATTCGCTTACAACAACAGCTATCAATCTAGCTTGGGTAAAGCTCCTTTTGAAGTTCTCTATGGACGACGGTGTCGAACACCCCTTAACTGGTCAGAGACCGGGGAAAGACAATTCTTTGGCCCGGATATGATTCAGGAAGCAGAAGAACAAGTTCGCATCGTTCGTGAAAAGTTGAAAACAGCCCAATCTCGTCAAAAGAGTCAGTATGACCGAAAACATAAGGCTATGACTTTCGAGGTTGACGAGAAGGCTTATCTTCGGGTCACCCCTCTGAAGGGAACCCATCGTTTCGGTATCAAAGGCAAATTGGCTCCTCGTTACATTGGACCTTTTCGCATTCTTGCCAAACGAGGAGAAGTTGCCTACCAGTTGGAACTACCTCCGCATCTCTCCAGAGTCCACGATGTCTTCCACGTTTCTCAACTCAGGCGTTGCTTCTCGGATCCTATCCGTGGAGTGGACTACGAAACGCTTGATCTCCAAGATAATCTTACATACCGAGAGTACCCCATTCGTATCCTCGATCGGGCCGAGCGTACCACTCGACGTCATAATATCAAGTTTCTCAAGGTTCAATGGTCGCACCATTCTGAGGATGAAGCAACTTGGGAAAGGGAGGATCGTCTTCGACTCGAGTACCCCGCCTTCTTTCCGGAGGAACCCAAATCTCGGGACGAGATTCTTT
>NW_021174477.1:0-1123 GCF_002162155.2 Triticum dicoccoides
TGTGTGGGGAAACAAGAGATAGGGTTGATTTCGGACCCCTCCACCAAGGGCCACGAAATTCCCCCCTCTTCCTCCATATATACAGCCCTTAGGGCATCGTTTAGACTTTGGGTTTTGTTTAGATTAAAAGTTCGCCATAGCTGCAACTTCGCGTACTTCGTTTGTGTTCAACGACCAGACAAAGGCGTCACAGAACCCCACCTTGATCAATAAAGCTTTCATCTTATATTCGCAATATCCAGATTGCAATCTTAGTTTCTTGCTTGTTCTTCGTTTGCTCGCAGGAAACAGACCCTCGTGGTCAGGTTGATCGTGCTCCGGCGTGGTCAATAACCTCTCGGAGTTGGTTTAGCGATTGCTAAGGCGCGACGTCCTCACACGTTCGTAGTCGGATCGTCAAAGTCGACTTCCACCAAAGCGAAATCCACCATCTCATCGAAAGATGGGACACCTTTGCCTCTATCAAGTGGTATCAGATTTCCAGGTTGCTCGGTGAGATTTTACAGTTTTTCGTAGTTTAGATCGAGTCTGTCTTCATACCTATAGTCCACGAAAAAGCCACAAAAAAAAATTAGGGTTAGTTCATCATATCCGAACCAATCTGAGCCTTGCATAATCTTTTTAGGGTTTTGCTTTGTTGAATTTGCGGTTGCATCGTCGTGTCTAGTTGCTGGTCTTAGAGTCTAGTCTTTTAGAGTTTCGAGTTCTGGTCATAAGTTGTCACGCCGCCGCCGCACCATCATCATCGCCCCTGCCATCTACCACCACCGCACCGAATCCGTATCCATATACCACCACCAATCCGTGTCCATATACCACCACCGATCCATATCCATATACTACCACCGCTACCAACACCGCTGCCATATACCACCACCATATATCCACCACCAATCCGAGTTCTTTGCTTATTAGGTTTGTTTTCGGGATCCATCTAGATTCCGATTTGTGTTTCCTTGCCGGAGTCGGGTAGCCACGCTCCGTTTAGGCCCAAAATTTTTCGAAAACGCATTTTTCGAAAAAATTTCTGGCTATCCTATTTTTAGGTGTTTCTGAGTGTTTTGAGACAGGTGCCATTATAGGAAGTTTTTTTTGACCCGTTTCCAGTTTTTGGGTCCGGGCA
>NW_021174478.1:0-1470 GCF_002162155.2 Triticum dicoccoides
TTACGCTCCTCGGCAGCCAGATGATAGGCGTCAGTACAGTACAGGGCGTAGGGTTCCAGTTGACCCCAGAGAGCCAGGCTTCGACGCGCGATCCATTATCGTGCAAGGGTTGGTCGACCGGAACAGAGCCCATCGAGGCGCACTCGACAGAGATGTACCCACGAGCAGTCGAGTACATGTTTCTGGTCCTGAATGTTTCAGCAGAGCTATCAGAGCCGCAGTTATCCCCCCCAATTTCAGGTTGGCAACAGGAGTCAGCAAGTTCACTGGTGAGTCTAAGCCTGAAACTTGGCTTGAAGACTACCGAGTGGCAGTTCAGATCGGTGGTGGGAACGACGAGGTGGCCATGAAGCATTTGCCCCTCATGTTGGAGGGTTCTGCCAGGGCATGGTTGACTCAATTACCTCCTAGCAGCATTTACACTTGGGAAGATATGTCCCGAGTGTTCGTCAGAACGTTTGAAGGGACTTGCAAGCGACCAGCGGGATTGATAGAGTTGCAAGTCTGCGTGCAGAAAACTAATGAGACTCTCAGAGAGTATATTCAGAGGTGGATCACTTTGCACCACACTGTGGAAAATGTCTCTGGTCATCAGGCAGTATGCGCCTTCAAAGACGGCGTCAAGAACAGAGAACTGAGTTTGAAATTTGGTCGAACCGGTGACATGACCTTGAGTCGGATGATGGAGATTGCTACCAAGTACGCCAACGGCGAAGAAGAAGACCGACTTCGAAGCGGCAAGCACAAGCCGAGTCAGTCGGAAAAAGGAAACACCAGTCGGAAACAGAAGCGGAAGGCTGAACCGGCAGCTCCTGGAGAGGCTCTGGCCGTGACTCAAGGAAAGTTTAAGGGGAAACCAAAAGGATCCTGGAACCCCAAGAAGGTAAAGGATAAAGAGGGGAACGACGTGATGGATATGCCGTGTCACATTCACACGAAGAAAGATGAAGAGGGGAATATCATTTACCCAAAGCACACCACTCGCCAATGTCGACTGCTGATCCAGCAGTTTCAGGGAAAACAGTCTAAGGACAAGGAGAAGGAGTCGGACAAGGCCGAAGACAAAGAGGACAGTGAGGGAGGATATCCGCATATCAACTCCACTCTGATGATCTTTGCAGATGTGGAAAGCAGAAGTCGACTGAAAGTGATTAACCGAGAGGTGAACATGGTTGCCCCAGCAAAGGCAAATTATCTGAAGTGGTCTCAAACACCCATCACATTCGACCAATCTGATCACCCGACTCATATTGCCACCCCCGGGAGGCAAGCTTTGGTGGTCGATCCAGTTGTCGAAGGCACTCGACTGACAAAGGTGCTGATGGATGGTGGAAGTGGGCTGAACTTATTGTATGCAGACACATTGAAAGGTATGGGCATTCCGATGTCCCGACTGAGCACTAGTAACATGAGCTTCCATGGAGTTATACCAGGGAAGAAGGCCGAGTCACTCGGCCAGATAGCTTTGGA
>NW_021174479.1:0-1288 GCF_002162155.2 Triticum dicoccoides
AGAGAAGCCACTAGTGAAACCTATGCCCCCCGGGTCTCTTTTCCATTATATTGAATCTTGTTTACATCTTACTAGTTTCTGATCTATTATTTTGCAATCTTTACTTTCCAATCTATAAACCAAAAATACTAAAAATATTTACTTTACCGTTTATCTATCTCTATCAGATCTCACTTTTGCAAGTGATCGTGAAGGGATTGACAACCCCTTAGTCGCGTTAGGTGCAAGTTGTTGATTGTTTGTGCAGGTATTCGGTGACTTGTGCGTTTTCTCCTACTGGATTGATACCTTGGTTCTCAAAACCGAGGGAAATACTTACGCTACTTTGTCGCATCACCCTTTCCTTTTCAAGGGAAAATCAACACATGCTCAAGAGGTAGCACCGCTCCCGCGGACGGCGGTTCAAATCGTCCCGCTGTTACAAGCAGTCCACGGCGACGCCCCGAGAACCTCCCGACGGCTACCCCCGTAGCGACCGTCCACCCGTCAGGCTGTCACCACCGGCCAGTGGTTCTCTCGGCGGCTGCCCGGACCCACGAGCCGCCGCTGCACTGCATCGTCGGGCTGTCGCGCCACAGCATGCGGTCCCTGCGATCCGTGAAACGCCGCTACAACGCCGCTTCGGGCTGTAGTGCCGCGGCACGCGGTCCCCGCCCCCGCCCGAGGCCATCGTCGAGGTTGCAGTACCGACTGGCGCTCCACTGCTGCGCCACCCCTTCGGGCCGTAGTGCCGCGACACGCGGTCGACGTTGCAACCCCGAGGTCTTCCTACCGTTGCCCCAACCCACCTACTTGTGGTGTGTCGCCCCTTCAGGCCATAGAGTCGCGGTCCAAGGTCCACCCTGTCGTCCCGGCGCGTCGACCTCCGGTGCTATGCACCACGAGCGCCTCCCTTGGCTCGGGAACACCATCGTCCGCTTCGATCTTTGTCACACTGTCGTGTTTTTCCTCGCCTACATCGAGCATTGCCACCGCACTCCTAACCCAGCCGCCGCTCCTAGCAAGCCGCGACCACCACTCTTCTTCGACGCCACTGCCGCTCGCTCACCTGAGTTGTGCTGCCCGTCCACCCCCTTCGTCGTCGTCCAGCATCAGCTCATCACTAGCGTCGGCGTCATCTTCCCCGACCACTTTGTCTACTCCATCCACCGTTAGAGACACCGGTCCTACTCCGATTGGCGCTACAACCATTGTCTAGTCCTCCCCGCTGGCCCCTCCGATCCATCTGACATGACATACAACTCGTGCAGGTCCCCATCTACGCATGCTCGGTGCTGGCAACACCGAC
>NW_021174480.1:0-1288 GCF_002162155.2 Triticum dicoccoides
AGAGAAGCCACTAGTGAAACCTATGCCCCCCGGGTCTCTTTTCCATTATATTGAATCTTGTTTACATCTTACTAGTTTCTGATCTATTATTTTGCAATCTTTACTTTCCAATCTATAAACCAAAAATACTAAAAATATTTACTTTACCGTTTATCTATCTCTATCAGATCTCACTTTTGCAAGTGATCGTGAAGGGATTGACAACCCCTTAGTCGCGTTAGGTGCAAGTTGTTGATTGTTTGTGCAGGTATTCGGTGACTTGTGCGTTTTCTCCTACTGGATTGATACCTTGGTTCTCAAAACCGAGGGAAATACTTACGCTACTTTGTCGCATCACCCTTTCCTTTTCAAGGGAAAATCAACACATGCTCAAGAGGTAGCACCGCTCCCGCGGACGGCGGTTCAAATCGTCCCGCTGTTACAAGCAGTCCACGGCGACGCCCCGAGAACCTCCCGACGGCTACCCCCGTAGCGACCGTCCACCCGTCAAGCTGTCACCACCGGCCAGTGGTTCTCTCGGCGGCTGCCCGGACCCACGAGCCGCCGCTGCACTGCATCGTCGGGCTGTCGCGCCACAGCATGCGGTCCCTGCGATCCGTGAAACGCCGCTACAACGCCGCTTCGGGCTGTAGTGCCGCAGCACGCGGTCCCCGCCCCCGCCCGAGGCCATCGTCGAGGTTGCAGTACCGACTGGCGCTCCACTGCTGCGCCACCCCTTCGGGCCGTAGTGCCGCGACACGCGGTCGACGTTGCAACCCCGAGGTCTTCCTACCGTTGCCCCAACCCACCTACTTGTGGTGTGTCGCCCCTTCAGGCCATAGAGTCGCGGTCCAAGGTCCACCCTGTCGTCCCGGCGCGTCGACCTCCGGTGCTATGCACCACGAGCGCCTCCCTTGGCTCGGGAACACCATCGTCCGCTTCGATCTTTGTCACACTGTCGTGTTTTTCCTCGCCTACATCGAGCATTGCCACCGCACTCCTAACCCAGCCGCCGCTCCTAGCAAGCCGCGACCACCACTCTTCTTCGACGCCACTGCCGCTCGCTCACCTGAGTTGTGCTGCCCGTCCACCCCCTTCGTCGTCGTCCAGCATCAGCTCATCACTAGCGTCGGCGTCATCTTCCCCGACCACTTTGTCTACTCCATCCACCGTTAGAGACACCGGTCCTACTCCGATTGGCGCTACAACCATTGTCTAGTCCTCCCCGCTGGCCCCTCCGATCCATCTGACATGACATACAACTCGTGCAGGTCCCCATCTACGCATGCTCGGTGCTGGCAACACCGAC
>NW_021174481.1:0-1764 GCF_002162155.2 Triticum dicoccoides
CTCTTGCCGCCCTAGTTTCCGTCATACCGGTGTTATGTTCCCGGATTTTGCGTTCCTTACACGGTTGGGTGATTTATGGGATCCCCTTGACAGTTCGCTTTGAAAAAAACTCCTCCAGCAAGGCCCAACCTTGGTTTTACCATTTGCCTCACCACCACCTATACTTTCCCTTGGGAGTCGCCCTCTTGAGGGTCATCTTTATTTTAGCGCCCCCGGGCTAGTGCTTGTCTAAGTGTTGGTCCGAACTAGAGCCCTTTGCAGCGCCCCCTCAGGGAAACTTGAGGTCTGGTTTTAGTTGTACGGATTGCTCATCCGGTGTTGCCCTGAGAACGAGATATGTGCAGCTCCTATCGGGATTGTCGGCGCATCGGGCGGCTTTTCTGGTCTTGTTTTACCATTGCGAAATGTCTTGTAAACCGGGATTCCGAGTCTGATCGGGTCTTCCTGGGAGAAGGAATATCCTTCGTTGATCGCGAGAGCTTATCATGGGCTAATTGGGACACCCCTGCAGGGTTTAAACTTTCGAAAGCCGTGCCCGTGGTTATGGGCAGATGGGAATTTGTTAATGTCCGGTTGTAGACAACTTGACACCAGATCCGAATTAAAACGCATCAACCGCGTGTGTAGCCGTGATGGTCTCTTTTCGGCGGAGTCCGGGAAGTGAACACGGTTTCTGGGTTGTGTTTAACGTAAGTAGGTGTTCAGGATCACCTCTTGATCATTGCTAGCTTCACGACCGTTCCGCTTGCTCTCTTCTCGCTCTTATTTGCGTATGTTAGCCACCATATATGCTTAGTCGCTGCTGCAACCTCACCACTTTACCCCTTCCTTTCCCTTTAAGCTTTACTAGTCTTGATACCCATGGTAATGGGATTGCTGAGTCCTCGTGGCTCACAGATTACTACAACAACAGTTGCAGGTACAGGTTACGCGATGATCATGACGCGAGAGTGATGTTTGCTTGTTTTGGCGTTCTTCTTCTGCTTCTTCGATCAGGGGATAGGTTCCAGGTCGGCAGCCTGGGCTAGCAGGGTGGATGTCGTTTGAGCTTGTGTTTGTGTTTCATCCGTAGCCGGATGTTGCTCTTGTAAGATGATGTTGTATTCTTGTGGCATGTATGCCTTTTGTATGTATCCCCATCTATTATGTAATGTTGATGTAATGATATCCACCTTGCAAAAGCGTTTCAATATGCGGGTCTATCCTTGGTGGGATCTTCGAGTTCCTTTTGGATAGGGTCGCATAATGGGCGTGACACCTTTTTACCTTAAATGGGCCACTGTTGGGTTGTCCAAGTGTCGACATATCATAGGCGTCTTTCGTCCATTGTAGGGATGACATCTGTCCCAATGATGAGCTGACACGTGGATCATCCGACGAATGAGAATTTTACACGTGGAAAATCCCCATTGGTCAGGTCTGTTAACGGGTTATCGGATCAAAACTAGAACTCGATAGCTTAACGGCAACCCGTTATGATGGATGCCACGTGTCAGTTACCCTTGACGAATGCACTTCCATGACGCGCCATTTATCGTCATGGAAGTGGACAATTCCGTGATGATAGTTTTGGTATTGTCATGGAACACTTCTACAACAGCACAAGTATGACTATCTTGATTCTATCATAAACTCGTCAAGGATGTGCATGCATGACAGAAAATGTGACCTACGATGACAAACACGTACCATCACAGAAGTGTATTTTTTTTGTAGTGCTTGCTTGGGCGTTTGACAAATCTGGCAACTACACTGTGAAGACGG
>NW_021174482.1:0-1764 GCF_002162155.2 Triticum dicoccoides
CTCTTGCCGCCCTAGTTTCCGTCATACCGGTGTTATGTTCCCGGATTTTGCGTTCCTTACACGGTTGGGTGATTTATGGGATCCCCTTGACAGTTCGCTTTGAAAAAAACTCCTCCAGCAAGGCCCAACCTTGGTTTTACCATTTGCCTCACCACCACCTATACTTTCCCTTGGGAGTCGCCCTCTTGAGGGTCATCTTTATTTTAGCGCCCCCGGGCTAGTGCTTGTCTAAGTGTTGGTCCGAACTAGAGCCCTTTGCAGCGCCCCCTCAGGGAAACTTGAGGTCTGGTTTTAGTTGTACGGATTGCTCATCCGGTGTTGCCCTGAGAACGAGATATGTGCAGCTCCTATCGGGATTGTCGGCGCATCGGGCGGCTTTTCTGGTCTTGTTTTACCATTGCGAAATGTCTTGTAAACCGGGATTCCGAGTCTGATCGGGTCTTCCTGGGAGAAGGAATATCCTTCGTTGATCGCGAGAGCTTATCATGGGCTAATTGGGACACCCCTGCAGGGTTTAAACTTTCGAAAGCCGTGCCCGTGGTTATGGGCAGATGGGAATTTGTTAATGTCCGGTTGTAGACAACTTGACACCAGATCCGAATTAAAACGCATCAACCGCGTGTGTAGCCGTGATGGTCTCTTTTCGGCGGAGTCCGGGAAGTGAACACGGTTTCTGGGTTGTGTTTAACGTAAGTAGGTGTTCAGGATCACCTCTTGATCATTGCTAGCTTCACGACCGTTCCGCTTGCTCTCTTCTCGCTCTTATTTGCGTATGTTAGCCACCATATATGCTTAGTCGCTGCTGCAACCTCACCACTTTACCCCTTCCTTTCCCTTTAAGCTTTACTAGTCTTGATACCCATGGTAATGGGATTGCTGAGTCCTCGTGGCTCACAGATTACTACAACAACAGTTGCAGGTACAGGTTACGCGATGATCATGACGCGAGAGTGATGTTTGCTTGTTTTGGCGTTCTTCTTCTGCTTCTTCGATCAGGGGATAGGTTCCAGGTCGGCAGCCTGGGCTAGCAGGGTGGATGTCGTTTGAGCTTGTGTTTGTGTTTCATCCGTAGCCGGATGTTGCTCTTGTAAGATGATGTTGTATTCTTGTGGCATGTATGCCTTTTGTATGTATCCCCATCTATTATGTAATGTTGATGTAATGATATCCACCTTGCAAAAGCGTTTCAATATGCGGGTCTATCCTTGGTGGGACCTTCGAGTTCCTTTTGGATAGGGTCGCATATTGGGCGTGACACCTTTTTACCTTAAATGGGCCACTGTTGGGTTGTCCAAGTGTCGACATATCATAGGCGTCTTTCGTCCATTGTAGGGATGACATCTGTCCCAATGATGAGCTGACACGTGGATCATCCGACGAATGAGAATTTTACACGTGGAAAATCCCCATTGGTCAGGTCTGTTAACGGGTTATCGGATCAAAACTAGAACTCGATAGCTTAACGGCAACCCGTTATGATGGATGCCACGTGTCAGTTACCCTTGACGAATGCACTTCCATGACGCGCCATTTATCGTCATGGAAGTGGACAATTCCGTGATGATAGTTTTGGTATTGTCATGGAACACTTCTACAACAGCACAAGTATGACTATCTTGATTCTATCATAAACTCGTCAAGGATGTGCATGCATGACAGAAAATGTGACCTACGATGACAAACACGTACCATCACAGAAGTGTATTTTTTTTGTAGTGCTTGCTTGGGCGTTTGACAAATCTGGCAACTACACTGTGAAGACGG
>NW_021174483.1:0-673 GCF_002162155.2 Triticum dicoccoides
CCCACCCCCACTCTCTCGTCTCTCTCCCCCATCCCCGATCTAGATCGGGATCGGGGGGAACGAACCCCACGTCGCCCCGACCCCTAGGCGAACCGCGCCGGCCGTCACCGCGGCCACCTCGTCGCCGGAGCTTCCCCCCGCCGGACTGCCTCCTCCTCCTCAACGGCCTGCCTCCTCTTCGTCACCGTCGTCCCCGACGTCCTCCTCGACCCCTCGCTGCCCGAACCCCTACCGCCCCAGTGAGCCTTCGCCTCGCTCCTCCCCTCCCCTCTATCCCGCGCTCGCCGTGCCTCAGCGGGCTGTGCCCACGCCGTCGTCGTGCTCGACGACGCCCCCCACGCGTCTTGGCCGCCCAGTGTGCGCCCGCGCTCGTCCGCCATACCGCTCCGCCTCTGCCCCTTGCCCTGGCCGGCGCCCTCCTCCGCCCCAGCCGACGCCAGGGACCAGTCGGGCTGTGTGAGCTCCATCGCCACGATGGCCTCGTCCCACTGCGCCGCTCGAAGACCCCCCGCGTCCTGCCTAGTTCGCCGCGGCCACCGGCCTCCCTCGCTGCTCCCCCTCCCCTGAACCCACGACCTCGCCCCGGCCTCACCTCATCCGCCCTAACGCACCGTCCTGGCACCCCGCCACCGCCTGCATCACCACATTCTCGCCCCGCCGTGGCCTCGCCGGC
>NW_021174484.1:0-2675 GCF_002162155.2 Triticum dicoccoides
TTTCCTCATTTTCATGATGTAGAAACATGCACCACACTGTTGGCTTCATCTAACCATACATTAGGGAAGTAAATGCGCATATGGAGAACTCTATATTTGGAAGTAGTGAAATCCTGCAATGCTTACCATGTGTACATACCTATATTCGCCCTTCAGCAATCAATGGCTAGAATAATATCCTCACAAAATTTTTGCCCACAGAACACGAGTATATAACAATGCATGGTCTGTTAGTTACCTTGAAGAATTTGTTTGTGAGGACAGAACATGATTACATAACATGCATGGCATGGTAGTTTCCTGTGAAGAATCGATTGCGAGATAACATGAGTATAACCATGCATGGCACTTCTATATTTTCGAACCCAGTATACATTTCCCTGTATTTTCCTCCCAGTTCCAACAGGGACATATCAATGCTGTTTCTTGCATTATCCTACTCATACTCCAAACAATGCTGATCTTACATTAACAATGCATGTCCTTATGCAGTGTCCCTACAGTTACTGCCCTTTGTAATCACACCACCTTTGCCAAAAACAGGGAAGCACAACTGGTTCCTCGCTCGATCAGACGACGGCAAAAGACTGATGATCATTCGGACACATGAGCCGGAAAAGTTATATTGCAAAAACCCCACTGTATACAAGCACCGTGTAATACTGAGTATCCGGACAATGGCTGTTACGTCTATGAGCAGGATACCGGCTTGTTGGGGCCTTTAGGATTTTTTAGTTGGAGGCGGGTAAACAGGCTTGGTTCACACTCTCTGTTTCTCGGTCTCAATTATCCGATTAACCAGGAGATCACTGTTGGCAAGGACCTTGATGGCAGAGAGGCTCTGTTTGCTATGGAAAACTGTGTCTACACGGCGAGCCCTAGGAGTTCGGGAGCAAACGCCCCTGATTGTCAATGATACAGCCTGCAGCCAAAAGAAGGTGAGAATGACAAAGGCATCCAGATTAACTTTGATCCTTCGATGTCTCAATTACGACATGCAGTGATGTGGTTCAAGCCTTCAGGTTGATAGGTAATTGGGCTGTTGCATCGAAAGGGTGGAGTACTGGTGTCTCCGGATCACTGGTCGCTGAAGCGGGGCTGCAAATTATGATGGTGTTGGATCATCTCTTCGAATGACTTTGTTGTCTTTGCTGCTGGTTCTGGATGGGTAGTTCTTTATTTTGTTATGCATATTCCTTGTCATTTGGTCATCCTCGTCTATGTCACTCTTACTATGTAATAGTTGCTTCTGTTTAGAATGTCATTCTCGTCTGGAACACGAGAGTCTGAGCACTGCAGATGTGTGCGTTTTGGTGGTGTAGCAAGACTTCTTATGAACTATCATATCTTGATGTTTATGTCAGTAGTAGTCACTAGTCAGTGTTTGAATGTTGTATATATCGTTGTTTCGAACCGTTTATTGTCTCGAACTATTGGTGGGCTAAATGAGGGCATCACCATTCTCCAGTGTTCAGAGTATATCTCCTTTTTTCAAGTTATATAATTTGAGCTTAGTGTCTTTTCGATGATGTACACTTGTTTGGACCAGTGAGATGTCGTTGAATATGGGCGAGTAGTAACGCAATGCCACATAGGTCAACTATGACTCTCAGGCCGGGCTCTCAAAAGATCCTGAAAAAAGGCCGGGATCTCCAAAAAAGAAAGAATAAGGACTCTTAGGCCGACATGTGGGCGCCACCGGTGTTTTCGTGCGCTTGTGCGCCGAGAGCATATTGGCGCGTGCTCGAAATTCATGCTACCTTTTCATCCCCAGTCTCCCGCCCCTCCCCTACCTCTGGAATCTCGATTCCCACTCCAGTTCCCCCAAATCACCCTCCTGTACTCCCTGTACTCATGCGCACAATCATGTCGCCGGTCAACACGGATCTCCGAGCCGGAGATCCTGAGGTCCGTCCTGCCTTCGGTCGCTGCCTGCTGTCGCTCAATAGTGTCATGGCGGCGCTTGACGACCAGTTTGCCGGCAAAGTGCTGATGGTAACCATCAACGACGACCGGCCTCCCGTCTCGCCCGACGACCTTGTCAAAGCTCTTGGCATTGCGCACGGCATCCAAATAAGTGACTTGCTCATCGAAGTCTGTCCGCCACCGGCTGATTTCTTCATCAGGTTCCGGACAACTTTCGACTGCAGTCATGTGTTCGAATCTTCCCAACGTTTGTTCTGCGATGGCGCGCTGGTGAGCTTTGATCGGTGGCACCCAGGATGAGGCTCGGTGCCCTCTGAGCTTCAGTTTTTTAACAAAGCTTACCTTCCACGGCATGCCTCGACGTGCTTGGAACAGCGAGTCCATGAACGAGCTTATCAACGACCTTGGAGGTGAGCTCGTAAGTATGTTTGTTCCTCCAGACAGCTGGGCTCTGACGGTTATGGCATGGATGAAGAAGCCACCCACCATATGAAGGTGATTGGTGTTGAGATACCGGTGCAGGAACCGGGGTTGTACTATTTGTCGCCACCAAGGCCGCCGCAGACCACGTTAGGGATGTACCTGTATCGAGTGTTCGTGCATGTCGAAGAAGTGGTCAATCCATCAATCGAAGTCCTGCCGCCGCCGCTGGTGCCAGGGTCCGTCGACGACGTCCATTACAGGAGTCAACGTCAGACTTTCCCCGTGTTGCTCGGAACGATGGATGGCACAGGGCCTACTCCATCACG
>NW_021174485.1:0-975 GCF_002162155.2 Triticum dicoccoides
TGTGTTTACGTGTCAGTCATAAACACTCGCAGTTTTGGCCGATTCTGGCCCGTTTCGTGGACTATTACTCACTGTTTTGGGGGTCCCGAAGCGATTTCCATAGTTGTTAAACCCCAAGGTGCGTTGATGTGTTGGTCATGAACACTCACAGTTTTGGGCGATTCTGGCCCGTTTCATGGACTATGACTCACTATTTTGAGGTCCCGAAGTGATTGTGAGTTTACGTGTCGGTCATCAGCACTCGCAGTTTTGGCCGATTCTGGCCCGTTTCATGGACTATTACTCACTGTTTTGTGGTCCCGGAGTGATTTCGACGATTAACGAACCCTGGGGTGCGTTTACGTGTCGGTCATCAACACTCACAGGTTTGGCGGATTCTGGCCCGTTTAATGGGACTATTACTCATTGTTTTGTGGTCCCGGAGTGATTTTGACGATTAACGAACCCTGGGGTGCGTTTACGTGTCGGTCATCAACAAACGCAATTTTCGCCGATTCGGGCCCATTTCATGGACTATTGCTCACCGTTTTGGGGTCCCAGAGTGATTTCCATGATTAACGAACCCTGGGATGTGTTTACGTGTCAGTCATAAACACTCACAGTTTTGGCCGATTCTGGCCCGTTTCGTGGACTATTACTCACTGTTTTGGGGGTCCCGAAGCGATTTCCATAGTTGTTAAACCCCAAGGTGCGTTGATGTGTTGGTCATGAACACTCACAGTTTTGGGCGATTCTGGCCCGTTTCATGGACTATGACTCACTATTTTGAGGTCCCGAAGTGATTGTGAGTTTACGTGTCGGTCATCAGCACTCGCAGTTTTGGCCGATTCTGGCCCGTTTCATGGACTATTACTCACTGTTTTGTGGTCCCGGAGTGATTTCGACGATTAACGAACCCTGGGGTGCGTTTACGTGTCGGTCATCAACACTCACAGGTTTGGCGGATTCTGGCCCGTTTAATGGGACTATTACTCA
>NW_021174486.1:0-1313 GCF_002162155.2 Triticum dicoccoides
CAGGACTCCGGTACTCAAAGCGTGACATTTCCCCGAAGGGACAGACACAGGAACGAAGAAGGACACATGCCGGCCAGCCTAAATGTTCCAGAGCAGTAGCAAGCTACCATGGCTCAGCGGTAACACTAGGAGACATTTCCCGGTAAGAGAGGCTACTAAAGATAAACAACTAGATAGTCAGATCCCACACATACCAAGCATTTCAATCATACACACAATATGCTCGATATGTGCAAATACAACGAAGCATCACAACATGACTCTACGACACAAGTACTTTATTTAAGGCTCAGGGAGCCATACATAACATACACGAAGGTACGGGTCTCACGACCCAACATACAAGTCATACAGTCATACAAACCAGCAGCGGAAGTAACTTGTCTGAGTACAGACAACTAGTAAAATAAAAGAGGCTTGGGAAGCCTAACTATACTATAAGGTCCTTCACAAGCTCAGGGTCACCACCTGGGTCTTTAGCCTACTCGTTGATGTCAACGTCTACATAGAACCCATCAGAAGGGGTTGCAGCGTCTTCTGTAAAAAATGTAGATTATAGCAACATGAGTACAAAGGTACTCAGCAAGACTTACATCAGATCCTACATACATGCTTAGTATCAAGAAGGGTTGGTGGAGTTATTGCAGCAAGCCAGTTTTGACTCTTGGCTAGGCTATCCTATGATACTCCAACTTGAAATGGTTTTGCGCACACGAGTCCACTACTCACCACTTTAATACACTACCGAGGATCCACCTCCGTCTTCCTACGGAAGAGCCATCCTCGGCACTCACACTTATCTTGAGGCTTTTAGTAGTTTCCATTTACTTGTCTATGAACTGTATAGGCAACCAAGTAGTCCTTTACCGCGGACGCGGCTATTCGAATAGATCATGTTAACCCTGCAGGGGTGTACTCCTTCATACACGCTCCCACCACTTACCGTCGTTTACACGACATGTACTCGGCAACCTTCAAGCGGAAGCCCAACGTGGGTGTCGGCCACGACCTACCTAATCACCTAAGCCTCTAGTCCAGGTTTATCGCCTATCCAGGTTCCATCCGCAGGGAGTCCGGCCGAGGTTTCCCATACGGCCCCGAACGATGTGAACAGGGTTCCCGAGATACCTAACGGGTATTCGGTACACCATGCCACGTACCTACCGCATCACAGCCCACCCCTACGGTCAGCGCTGTCCACGGCCTCCAGTAGGCTACAAACACCAGAAACTACTTGCAACTCCTGGACGGAGAACTAGGGTGAATAAGAAGCCGAGAGGGTCCATTGGTTTCGGGCCCAATGCATGGTAGTA
>NW_021174487.1:0-1248 GCF_002162155.2 Triticum dicoccoides
CTCTCATAGGGAAATATTCTTTCTCTGCGGCGTCCCACGTATTGGCTGGCGTTTTCCACAGCGTGTCAAGCTCCTCTTTCAGCAGCCCCAGATACAGATTGATGTCGTTCCCTGGTTGTTTCGGCCCTTCAATTAGCATACTCATGTGAATGTACTTCCTCTTCATGCACAACCAGGGGGGAAGGTTGTACATCCACACAAACACAGGCCAGGTGCTATGTGTGCTTCTCTGGCTGCCAAACGGATTGACTCCATCGGTGCTTGCGCCCAGCACGATGTTCCTTGGATCGTTCCCAAATTCTGGGTATTCGAAGTTCAATGCTTGCCACTGGCTCGCATCCTTAGGGTGACTCAGCATCTTGTCTTTTTTATCTATCTCCGGATCATTTGCGTCATCTTCTCGCTTCTTCTCCTCCCTATCCGTGTGCCAACGCAGGAGCTTTGCTACCTTAGGATCCGCGAAATACCGCTGCAGACGAGGAGTGATCGGAAAGTACCACACCACTTTTCGAGGAGCTTTCTTCCTCTTCTTGTATCGAGTGACACCGCACACCGGACATATTGTAGACTCTGCGTGCTCGTCCCGATAAATGATGCAATTGTTCATGCACACATGGTATTTCACGTGCGGTAAATCCAGAGGACACACGATTTTCTTTGCCTCCTCCAAACTGGTCGGGCACTTGTTCCCCTTGGGAAGACATTCGTGCCAGAATGACATGTTCTCGTCGAAGCATGCGTCGGCCATTTTGTGTTTTACCTTCATCTCCAGAGCCATGAGCGTTACTTTCAGGCGGGTATCCTCGGGCCTGCATCCTTCATACAACGGAGTAACCGCGTCTAACTCAAGTTGATCCATCTTGGCTTTCTCTCGGGCGGCAGCTCTTGCGTTATCCGTCTGCTTGAGAAGCAGCTCTTGAATATGAGGGTCCTGCACCCAGCCCATCGATGGTCCAACGTCGTCTGCTCCGCCGGCATCATCATCATGTCCTGCATCTTCTACATGATGACTGTGTACAGCATCACCGTCGTGATCATCTCCTGGGGATTCTTCGTCTTCTCGCCCCCCCGAGCCGCGGTGGTTGTCTTGCTGCCCTTCCTCATTTCTTGCCCGGCCCCCATGAACGACTTCGTAGTCATCATCATCACCTTGCCACCGATAGCCATCCATGAAACCACGCAAGAGCAGGTGGTCCCGCACCTGCCCGGAATCCGGGTCCGCAATAAGGCTATTCAGCTTGCATCTTC
>NW_021174488.1:0-1352 GCF_002162155.2 Triticum dicoccoides
CCTTTCCCCCTTCCTAGTAGGACTAGGAAAGGATCAATCCTACTCCTACTAGGAGGAGGATTCCTCCTCTCCTTGGGGCGCACCAAGGCCAACCGGCCTCCCCCCTTGCTCCTTTATATACGGGGCCAGGGGGGGCACCCAAAGACACACAAGTTGATTGTTCCAAGCCGTGTGCGGTGCCCCCCTCCACCATAATCCACCTCGATCATATCGTAGTGGTGCTTAGGCGAAGCCCTGCGTTGGTAGCAACATCATCACCGTCATCACGCCATCGTGCTGACGGAAGTCTCCCGCGAAGCTCTGCTGGATCGGAGTTCATGGGACGTCATCGAGCTGAACGTGTGCTGAACTCGGAGGTGTCGTACGTTCGGTACTTGCATCAGTCGGATTGTGAAGACGTACGACTACATCAACCGTGTTCTCATAACGTTTCCGCTTACGGTCTACGAGGGTACGTGGACGATACTCTCCCCTCTCATTTCTATGCATCACCATAATCTTGCATGTGCGTAGGAATTTTTTTGAAATTACTACGTTCCTCAACACCAGCATACTACTCACTCCATTCCTAAATATTTGTATTTTTAGAGATTTCAAATGGACTACCATATACTGATGTATATATACATACTTTAGCATGTACATTCACTCATTTTGCTTCGTATGTAGTCACTTGTTGAAATCTCTAAAAAGACAAATATTTAGGAACGGAGTACTAGTTAATAGGCCTGGGAGACATCAGGATTTAGGTTAACTAAAGAGGGTCAAAGGGTGCCCTCAAGGATCCAAATTTGCATGCGTATAGATACTAAGAGGCTTGGTGGGATTCCTAAAAATTTTGTATGCGCTGTGAGGGACAGTTCGCTTCTTTTACTTTTTTCGTACTGGTTCGGGGACCGGACATTAGGCCCTATAGGGTGCTACATTAATAGAAGAATATTTTGTTACTAGTAACATAATATAGTCCTATACTCTTTATATATTCTCATGTTATTTTTTCATAGTTTTGTTTCAGATGCATATGAATTTGTACCTGCTTTTTAAATATGCAGAGCATGCAAGATAAGATGATGTATCTTAGAGAAAAGTCCATGTCACAACCCTTAACTTGCCACTCGATTTATCTAGTTATTTGATGAGTCAAATCTGGTTATCCATCTTAGAATCATACTAGGCAAAAAAATACAAAGTTTGTTTAGTGAAAATAATGTCTAGAACAATCTTCTCATTTATAGTGTGATCTATCATATATTGACACACACAAGCTTACAAACTTAGCCCCACTCAATCTATGCATATCTGGATATGCCTAATATCATGTGGAGCATCACAAACTTAATTCCAAAAGGAGG
>NW_021174488.1:3592-3986 GCF_002162155.2 Triticum dicoccoides
CACCACGAGAAAAAAGCTTCAATGGTAAAAAAAGCTTCAAGCAGCGATGGAAAAGCTTCAACCAGCGGGAGGAAAAGCTTCAAGCGGCAATGACGAAAAAGCTTCCACATATGGAAAAAGCTTCAACCAGGGGAACACCAATGGTATGAGGAGATGACGGCGTGAGCTGCGGCCGACAGCACGGTGGTGCTGCGACAGGCGCGCTACAAAGACAACGAGGCTAGGTGCTGAAACATGAGATGCATCGGCTGTCTTTTGCGTTGTTTTTGAACTGAGGAGCGATGACCGCCGGCGAGGCAGAGGCGGCCAACTGCGATCTAAAGGGGGGCGAGGCGCGACCTATTGCGAGGTCTGCAGCCGGCGGGGACGAGGGTGGTGCAGGAACTACTCACAG
>NW_021174488.1:5742-11565 GCF_002162155.2 Triticum dicoccoides
GGGCAACAACGATGCAGTAGCCGAGGAGGTGAGAACTGATGTACTGGCTCCGATAGCGGTAGCTCCTATCCCTTCATCTTCAATGGCAATGCCGCCTCTGCTTCACTATCTCACCTGACCACACAAGACAACAGTTGCCATGTAGAGGAGGAACAACAAGCACCCACTATATACACTTCAGGGTTTTCATTCCAGCCCCCGGCTTTTCAGGAAAAATCAAACACAAAGCTGTTCTTCTGGGCAGACTGTTTTGTTTCCTTCTGTTTTTCTTTGTTTTATGTATCAAACTAAATTTTCATAAAGACCTTGAAGGGGGCATAGATCAAACAGATCTGAACCGTTCAAATGTTAAACATCGTTGTACATGAACTATCAGATGTAGAAGCTACAAATTGTTTTTTCAAGTCCTAGGACATTAATCCACACCCTCGGCAGCCTTGCATTATCTTCATACCATGTATTCAACATCATTCCCTTCTTCGAGGTGTCAATCCACTTTTGGTGCCTCAATTCTTGTCAAAGTTCCTTCAACTACAATATATCATAAAAAAGTTGAGTCTGGAATCTAAACTAGACTACCAGATTGAGATGTTAGTAGAACTGAATACCTGATATATAAACAAAAAGCTACATTCATGTAAGAGGAATATAATGCTAGCACAATGAAACGTGAACTTCACATAAAAGGCAACATTTGACACATGCAGAAGAACATGCAAAGACTGTCATCATAGCAAAGAGAAAACAATGGAGACTTTTCAGAGCAATTGCAATTGAATATGGAACATGGCAAACACTGTAATAGCATTGACAAAAATTAACAGATTAAATGTTGGCTTCTTGTATAGACATCAACAGATGTGTATTGACCACTAAGGCAACATGAAAATAGAGTAGAAACATCTTGTACGATGTGTCAGGCATATCTTAGCGATTTCAGAGCTTTATATCTAGCTGAATCATATTTCAACAATCCGTTGCAATCTGAACCCTGACATTACCACATTTGAAGCCTCTGCCAACAACCCCAAGGTTATTTACAGTACTTCAAGTGTTTCTATTTTTGCTATTGAGTTTCCTGACGACTAAGACGGTGTTCATGTTAAAAAACGACTATTACTAGTATTTAACCTAACAGGAGGAAAACACATTGGTGCTTACCATCAATTTTATTTAGCCACTGGAAACTCATAAAGAAATAGCAACAGGAAGATATAAATACAAGCGCTTAAATGATCCAACTTAATCATTATAACATGACGATGATAATGAATTGGCTCATTTAACACCCACTATTGACATTATTGCATAATTCATGTAAGACATGATTGTTGAAAAGAGGAACTCTCTTATATGTAGTAAAAGCTACCTTGTGCATATAGACTATTTAGTTAGTTCCATATATGTTCAAACTGGCATTGCTATTCCAAGTATAGATGTGAAAGATAAAAGTATACTCCCTCCGTAAAGAAATACAAGAGCGTTTGGATCACTAAAGTAGTGATCCAAAGGCTCTTATATTTCTCTACGGAGGGAGTACTTATATAAATTTAGAAAGCAAATGGCAGACATATGGCACCAGATACGACTTCAAGATATAATCAATCCATGGCACAAGTGTTCTAAAAAATGAAAGCGTTTTCAACATCATCTACTATCAATTAACAATAACTATTAGCAAAACAGCATTGAATAAACGGTCTTCTACGGAACGATGATGAGAATCCAAGAGGCAAGTCCAAACAGCAAACAGTTCCTTCCAAGACCCAAACAAGACTATTACTAGTTTTCATATGCAGAATCACATGGCCATTTTCTGTGTATATATGACTATCTGATGGGCATCGCTGTGCCCCTTTTAAACTATGGGGATGGTTGATCCCAAAAGTTACTATTCCATAGAAGTGAAATTGCATATAAAAACCTAGAGAGCAACGCAAACTTCAAAGAAAATAAAGCACTTCGCCACACAGTTGTGCAGCCCTGGCCCCTGGCACCACCACTGGCCCAAAGAAAGGGACAATAATAGACAACCTTCTTACCACTTGGCAACCACTTCGTCCTAAAAGGTTAAAACATCTAAAGCTGTTCTAAATTTATCTCCTGAACAAAAAGACAATGTCCCAAAGCAACTAATGGCACATGGTGCTAATCTTAATGAGCACTGAACTAAGGGGGAGTTCTTTTTATACACAATCACATCCATACAAATGTTTCAGGGTAGCTCGGAATGGGGAGGAGTTTGGGACCAGAGCTCTCACCTAATATTGTGGTCATGGCGGATGCTTTCGAAAGTGTTGACAAAGTCCCCCTCCTTGATAGCATTGGAACAATGGTCGGCCAGTTGTTGCGCCTAATTTACTATTTTCTCCTCCTCTACACCATCCTCACCACCTGTCTCCTCACCAGGCTTTGACGTCAACAGATTTTGGTGGTCACCTCAGGCCACAGGAGTGTAGAAGGTGACAACTGGAACCACATCACAGAAACTACATTGATCACACACCTTCTTCACCTGCTCAGATTGTAGCTCAATTGCGAAGAGTCCCGCCAATGTACTAACGAAAATGACATTTGCTCCCTCGGCAAAGCCCACCACTAGCACTCTATAACCTTCATCCAAGCAAGCACTAGTTGGGAGCAAATTGCACGGGGAGATGACCTGGCTGAGCACCCATCGCGCATCAGTGCCATCACTCGCCTCTCTTGTCCATAATTTGAGATGCGGATGTGCGTGTTGGATTACTCCCAGCCCACCGTCGTCTGCGAGCACGAGATTATACAGGCCAAAGTGGTTGTCCGGTGCGCTGAACAGAGTGAGGGACTGCCTGGAGAATTCGTACTCCTGGATCCACCCACTCTCCTCGTGGTCGTAGAAGACGAAGTAGAGCTAAGAGTTGCCGACGAGAACGCCGGAATGTTGTATGTATACCATTAAGTCGCCGTGTGTCGAGGTCGGCTCGCTCCAGGCACCGGTCTCCGACAAGTACACGCACACCGACATGCCATACCCGCCGGGGAAGACAAAAAGCACGCGGAAAGGGCCCCCGAGGCAGTCGCGGTGGTCGCACCCATCCACCGCGCAGAGCACGGCCGCAGCCAAGTAGCCGGGCTCCAACGCCGTGGGCACAGGCATGAGGTGTTGGGCGCCCGTGATTGGCTCCCACACCAGGAGTTCCTTGGCGTCCTCACACTTGAGGAAGAAGAGGGCGCGGTCGTGGCGGCAGTCACGGGCCAGCCAGGACCGGCCGTCCGGGATGGCGAGGGAGAAGGGCGAGGCCATGGTGGGGATGAAGCAGGGGCGCAGTTGCTGGCCTGGTCGTGGAGGAGGCCAAGCACGGGGGTTGCCCCGTGGAGCTCGTGGAGGCGACGGCGGAAGCCGGGGCCGGAGACGGCGCTGCTCCAGGCCTTGGAGACGAGGGAGGAACGGAGGAGGCCGGCGGGTTCGTTGGGCGGGAGGTGGAGGATGATCTCCTCGACGAGCTCGTCCGGGAGCGCCGGCGGCGGTGGCGCCATGGCGGTCGCTAGGTCTTTGGTTGGGTCCGTGCGGTGGGGGATACAGTGGAGGGGAATGGTTCGGCTCAACCAGTTTAGTCTGAGGAGATTGAGCTCGACTCTGTCGTACACACAAACAGCCTACCTGAAGTTTCCTTTTTTCCATTGGGCACTCAGGGCACAAAAAAAGAGCGGTCTGGGGGTGAACCGGCGCAAGTTCGGTCCCTAAGGGTGACCTAGCTCCTAGTCACGCCCCCAGGCGCCACCACCAGGATGCAGAAAATTTGAACTTGGTCGTTCTCGCTCACAAAAGACGCCACAAGTCCGGTGATCACAAGTCACAGTTCGGCGTACAAAAAATAGAGCGGCAGAAGTTCACGTGCGCAATGCATCACTCGGCGGGCTTTGCCCCAGGCGTCGGTGGAGTTGGCATGCACGGGCTTGGCAGTGTCGGAGCTGATTCTCCGTTGGGCAGTGTCGGCGCGGCTTCGGTGGTGCTGGGCGTCGTGGAGGCGTCATCACGCGGGCTTGGCGGCGGCAGCGGCGTGGGTGTGGGCGTTGGCGGCGCTGTCGAGGGAAGTTGGTTCCGGATGAGACCGTGCTCTGCCAAGTACCACGCGTTGACCGCCTCGTCGGTGCTCTGGAGCATGTCCGCCCCGCCACGCAGGAAAGCCAGGTCGATGTTTCTCTTCTTCGCGGTGACGTTGGTCCGGAGCAGGTCGAGCTTGACGGCGCTGCTCAACATCAACGCCGACCATCGTACATCGGTCCTCTCTTAACGAAGGATGGCCCGGGCCTGCGCGTCAGTGAGACAGTGCTCGATTGACTCCTACACTCGAGTGGTAGCCGCCGTCGACATATTTCCCCTTCTTGGCACCTTTGTTGTCGTCCGGCCGCCCTTCCGATGCGCCAGGGGTCGGCGCGTCCGGCTTGTAGGTCTTCTTGGCCTTGTCGAGGGTGCGCCGGACTTCCGCCCACTTCTCGCACTTGTTAATGCACTTGTAGACGTGGAGGTACTTGAATTCGACGTCGTTGTTGCTCTGCCGGTACAGGGCGAACATGCGCAGCAACTGCACGGAGGAACAAACAGTTGGCGGGCGTACACGGCGAAGAGAGGCGGGAGACTGGCGTGGCATACCTGATCCTCAATGCTGGCGCCGCTCTCCGGGCGAGCCGCGACCTCCTCGACGACCCCATGCATTTTTTGCACGCTCCCTGGATACGCCCCCAATGGTTCGCCATCGCCTTGGAGCCGCGCTGCATGTAGACACCTTTGAAGTAGGGGTCGACGAGCTTGTGCTCGTCGAACTCGGCCTTGATGCGGTCCCAGTACGTCTCGATGCTCTGGTTCGTGCCGGTGGTCGGGTCGAGGCAGACGACTTTCTATGCTTCGGCGAGGCATTCCTCCTCCTTGGACGCCCACTTGATGCACGGCTCGCCTAACCTGGCCGCCCGCTTCTTCTTCTTGCGCCCCTTCGCCAGAACAGGCGCCGGCTCCTCCTCCTCCTCCTCCTCCTTGTCCTCCTCCTTCTGTTCCTGCTCCTGCTCCTCCTACTCATCCTCGCCGTAGACGTAGCCAAGCTCTCCGTCCATGCCACCGCTGAGATCCACCGTCTCGTCCTGGGTGACGAACCCGGGAGACGCGGTGGCCGTGGCCGAACCTGCCGCGATGATGTCGTCCATGTCAGCCTCGGTCTCATTGGTGTCGCCAAGGTGCGAGAAGGGCAGCAGGCCACGGCGGAGTGGGGGCATCGGGGAGGGAGCGTAGGCGGGCGGCGAGTAGTTGTATGGGGGGTATTGCACGCCAGCGAAGGCGGGAGAGGGCGTGCACTAGGCCGGGTATCCATGAGGGAAAGTGACGTTTGGGTTGAACCCACCGTGCGCGTCCCCGTCGGCGTAGCCCGGCGAGGGCGATCCCCATGGCTGCGGAGAGCCGCCGCCTTGCTGGCCCCAGGGCACGTACTAGGCGTGGCTTCCGGGTGGATTCATCATCCCCGCGCGAGTCGCCTCGGCCTCAGCTTGGTCCGCCAATGAGGCAGCCGCAGCCGCGCGCGCCGCGCTGACGCGGGCCTTCTTGGCGATGGCCCTGTTCCGCCGATCAGCGGTGACAGCCTCCTGTCGCTGAATTTTCGCCCTCCACTTGGCGTTTGACATGCCCAGTGGTTGGTCGGCGGCGCCCTCGGTTTCCTCTGCTTCGGCTGGGCGACGGAGGCGGTCGCGCTTGCCGCCACGCGGGGGGCGACGAACTTCTTCGGTGGCGTGGCGGCCGGCTGGGAGGCGAGAGGGAGGGAGATTGGCGGGAGGAAGGAAGAGTATGGGAGGGAAGTG
>NW_021174489.1:0-2112 GCF_002162155.2 Triticum dicoccoides
AGAGAGAGAGAGGTGGGAACGGTGGACAATCCCACACATCTGATTTTGACCGACACAAGAAACGTCGGTTGTTGCATTCGCTGAGGACCTCACGACACGATCTGACCCTAACAAACAGGGTCAACTTACACGAGCTCTCCCAGACCTCCGTTTCCTAGGAGCTTATAATCTGTAGTGATATGCCATGCGTGTTAATTGGCTCTCTGCATTAATCCCACCCGGCAGTCCAACAATTAACGGGGGATTGCGTGTTCATTGATCGTGTGGTTATAATTATATTTTACGAAAATCATACCAAAACGATCTTAGACAAACAACAGGATTGCGTGTTCCTGTGGATGGATGGATTTTTTGTAAAAAGAAAAGCACATATTCACTGAAACGTAGCACATACACTCAAAACTCATCGAAAGGACCCGGAAACCCTAAAATAGAAATAATAAAGTCTTTGATGGCCCATGCACACATCATGGTCGATGCTCGTGGCTGACCACTGTCGCTGCCGAAAGACCATTGAACACAGAAAGACAAGCAACCTGACACACCAACTCCGCCAAAGCACCATAGCTAAAGCAACGTTATGAGCCGATTGAATGACCAATAAGAGATCAACAAGGCAGAAACTGTATGAAACGTGATCATCCCCGTGCTCGACAGACTGCAGGCTTTGTTCAACACCGCGGAGGAGAGAGTCAGACCTGCTGTCTATCTTCCACAAAATCTAAGACTGAGCCGTGAGAGGACCGTGGTTCCTCGTTGCATGGTCCAAACTATTTTCCCCGTTGACAAGATCTTCCTTTTAAGGAAAAAAAAAGAGATGAGCGGTGCAGGAACGGGTATCGGCCCAGGAAGGCCCTTGTTTGGCTCTTTCACCACTCCTACATCGTCAGGTTCACCGGCGTGCAGAGACGCCACCAGAATTGCCACCAGAATTGGAGGAGAACACACGTCACTCATATACAGATATAGAGGATTAACAGGAGCAGAAACTCCCTGATTCACTCGAACACCGTCAAGTTCGCCGGCGTGCCGCCGGAATTGGAGGAGAACACCCGCCACTCACATACAGAGGATTAACAGGAGCAGAAACTCCCACTGAAATAACCATAGAAGCAGGATTTGGATTCAAACAACCTCGCTTCAGACATTGAACCACATGGTTCACCAAATCACCCAGTTTACGAACACAAATTCGACGGGATTTGGTATGATTTCGCATTACCTTAGCAAGGTGGGGAGGAATCCCACACCTCGATCTCCCGGCCAGGGTGGCGGATCCAGACTGCTTCCATGCTGTCTGTTCCGACCTCTTCCGCCGGGAGGGGCGAGCTTCCGGGAAGACGAGGGGGGCTTTCGCCGGGCGGCAGGAACTCCCGGGGAATGCGTGCGAGCCCCTCCACTGACGGAGGCCTGATGTTGAGCCTCGACGGGTTCCTCGTCTTGAAACTCTGCCACCTCGCCGCCTGCCGGGTGTTCGTCGACTCCGCCTCCTGAATCGCCCAGAAGAGCATGTCGCAATCCATCTCGCCCTCATCGCCGACGAAGCGAGCTTTCTCCGCCAAGGTTGAGTTGCGGATGATTTGGAGGCAGATTTTCCGGCCACTTGATGCAGTTTGGTTCGTGCGTGTGGATACAGTGTGACACGTTGTGTCGGATGAAGGCGGCAAATCGGCCTCAACGAGAACCAAGCCAAGCATATGATCCATCCATGTATGGATCGGTGGGTGTTTTGTGTAAAAGTTTGGGCCGTGAACTGCGTGAAGCAAAAATTTTGAGCGATTTAACTCCTGTGCCTGGTCCAGATGAATAGATATATGTATGTATGGATGGATCATGCATGTGGTCAGTTGGCCTGTGTTCTGTTATATTTTGTTATGTCGCGTGACTTGTGCTACTGCGGAGAAAATTAAACGGGGTGCATCTTCTTTGGTCTTACTGCCACCATATATAAACTTTTGGGTGTTTTTGGCTAGAACAAGATTTAGTTTCTTTAATAATCAGCATCCTTTTTTTGTTGCTAGTTAAAACAAAACTAAGATACCATAAAACAAAAAAAATGATGCACCAGCCGGGAATCGAACCCGGGTCTGTACCGTGGCAGGGTACTATTCT
>NW_021174490.1:0-1197 GCF_002162155.2 Triticum dicoccoides
TCATGAAAGTACTAGGTGCATTAGTTAACCCAAAAGGCATGACTAACCACTCATATAATCCAAACTTAGTTTTAAATGCTGTTTTCCATTCATCTCCCAATTTCATACGAATTTGATGGTAGCCACTACGCAAATCAACTTTGGAGAATATTGTAGAGCCACTCAATTCATCAAGCATATCATCTAGCCTAGGAATAGGATGACGATAACGAATAGTAATATTATTAATGCCTCTACAATCAACACACATACGTGATGTACCATCCTTTTTTGGCACTAGAATAATAGGAACAGCACAAGGACTAAGGGATTCACGTATATAACCTTTGTCGAGAAGCTCTTGTACTTGACGCATAATCTCCTTCGTCTCCTCTGGATTGGTACGGTATGGTGCACGGTTTGGCAGTGAAGCACCGGGAATTAAGTCAATCTGATGCTCAATCCCTCGAATAGGCGGTAATCCCGGTGGCACGTCTTGTGGAAACACGTCAGCGAACTCCTGCAAAATGTTAGTGATAGCAGGAGGCAAAGAGGAAGGCACGTCCTCGAATGAAAATAATGCCTCTTTGCACACAAAAGCATAGCAAACAGATTTGCTGAAATCTAGCTCATCAATATCAGATTTGGTGGCAAATAAACATGCACTTTTCAATTTAATTTCAGAAGCAACACTAGATGGTTTATTATTAGGCTTTATTTGTTGCTCAAATTCTTTTGCCACAATCTGATTTTCACTCTTATTCTTCTCCTGTTGTGCTTTATTAGCTCTATTAATATCATCTTTCAAAATGGAATCAGGAGTCATAGGAAGCAAAGTAATATTTTTATCCTTATGAACAAGAGTATAGTGATTGTTTCTTCCATGGTGTACAGAATTTTTATCAAATTGCCATGGTCTACCAAGTAATAAGGAACATGCTTGCATAGGTACCACATCACAATCAACATAATCAGCATATGTAGAGATACTAAAATGCACACGAACAGTACGTGTTACCTTAACCTTGCCGCTGTTGTTGAACCATTGGATGTAGTAAGGATGTGGATGTGGTCTTGTGGTGAGAGAAAGCTTCTCCACCATCTCCATGCTAGCCAAGTTGTTGCAGCTCCCTCCGTCTATTATGACGCGCACAGAACGTTCCTTCACAACTCCCTTGGTATGGAACAAATTGTGCCTCTGATTTTGCTCAGCTTGTG
>NW_021174491.1:0-901 GCF_002162155.2 Triticum dicoccoides
TCATGAAAGTACTAGGTGCATTAGTTAACCCAAAAGGCATGACTAACCACTCATATAATCCAAACTTAGTTTTAAATGCTGTTTTCCATTCATCTCCCAATTTCATACGAATTTGATGGTAGCCACTACGCAAATCAACTTTGGAGAATATTGTAGAGCCACTCAATTCATCAAGCATATCATCTAGCCTAGGAATAGGATGACGATAACGAATAGTAATATTATTAATGCCTCTACAATCAACACACATACGTGATGTACCATCCTTTTTTGGCACTAGAATAATAGGAACAGCACAAGGACTAAGGGATTCACGTATATAACCTTTGTCGAGAAGCTCTTGTACTTGACGCATAATCTCCTTCGTCTCCTCTGGATTGGTACGGTATGGTGCACGGTTTGGCAGTGAAGCACCGGGAATTAAGTCAATCTGATGCTCAATCCCTCGAATAGGCAGTAATCCCGGTGGCACGTCTTGTGGAAAAACGTCAGCGAAATCCTGCAAAATGTTAGTGACAGCAGGAGGCAAAGAGGAAGGCACGTCCTCGAATGAAAATAATGCCTCTTTGCACACAAAAGCATAGCAAACAGATTTGCTGAAATCTAGCTCATCAATATCAGATTTGGTGGCAAATAAACATGCACTTTTCAATTTAATTTCAGAAGCAACACTAGATGGTTTATTATTAGGCTTCATTTGTTGCTCAAATTCTTTTGCCACAATCTGATTTTCACTCTTATTCTTCTCCTGTTTTGCTTTATTAGCTCTATTAATATCATCTTTCAAAATGGAATCAGGAGTCATAGGAAGCAAAGTAATATTTTTATCCTTATGAACAAGAGTATAGTGATTGTTTCTACCATGGTGTACAGAATTTTTATCAAATTGCCATGGTCTACC
>NW_021174492.1:0-1454 GCF_002162155.2 Triticum dicoccoides
GAGAAGAATCTTGCTTATGTGGAGAGTAGTAAATTTTCTATGCTTGTAGATCATGAAAAGAATGCTTTAGGTTCTGGTTATATTGTTGAATGCATTCATGATGCTACTGAAAATTATTATGAGGGAGGAATATATGCTTGTAGGAGTTGCAATAATATCAAGTTTCCTCTATATGTGCTTAAAGTTTTGAAGTTATGCTTGTTTTACCTTCCTATGCAAGTTGATTCTTGTCCCCACAAGTTGTTTCATCACAAAATACCTATGCATAGGAAGTGGGTTAGAATTAAATGTGCTAGTCATATTCTTCATGATGCTCTCTTTATGTTACAATTCTTATCTTTTATGTGAGCATCATTGAAATCATCATGCCTAGCTAGGGGCGTTAAACGATAGCGCTTGTTGGGAGGCAACCCAATTTTATTTTGTGTTTTTTGTTTTTGGTTCTTTTTAGGAATAAATAATCCATCTAGATTCTGTTGAGATGTGGTTTTATCTTTTAATTAGTGTTTGTTCCAAGTTAAACCTATTAGATCTTCTTGGAAGATAGTTATTTGATCTTGCTGTAATTTCCAGAATCTTTGCGCTCAGTGCCCGAATTGTCAAAAATCACCAGAACATGATAAAATAGTGATTCCAATTGATTCTGATCAATAAACAAATTTTCCAGGTCGTATAATTTTGGTACAATTTTTTGGGTTCCAGAAGTTTGCATTAGTAACAGATTACTACAGACTGTTCTGTTTTTGACAGATTCTGTTTTGCGTGTGTTGTTTGCTTATTTTGATGAATCTATGGCTAGTAAAATAGTTTATAAACCATAGAGAAGTTGGAATACAGTAGGTTTAACACCAATACAAATAAAGAACAAGTTCACTACAGTAACTTAAAGTAGTCTTTTGTTTTCTTTCTCTAACGAAGCTCACGAGATTTCTATTGAGTTTTGTGTTGTGAAGTTTTCAAGTTTTGGGTGAATTCTTTTGATGGATTATGGAACAAGGAGTGGCAAGAGCCTAAGCTTGGGGATGCCCATGGCACCCCCAAGATAATCCAAGGACACCAAAAATTCAAAGCTTGGGGATGCCCCGGAAGGCGTCCTCTCTTTCGTCCACTTCCATCGGTAATTTACTTGGAGCTATATTTTTATTCACCACATGATATGTGTTTTGCTTGGAGCGTCTTGTATTATTTGTGTCTTTGCTTGTTAGTCTACCACAATCATCCTTTCTGTACACACCTTTTGAGAGAGCCATGTATGAATTGAAATTTGTTAGAATACTCTATGTGCTTCACTTATATCTTTTGAGCTTGATAGTTTACTCTATGTGCTTTACTTATATCTTTTTGAGCGTGATAATTTTTGCTCTAGTGCTCCACTTAGATCTTTTAGAGCACGGTGGTGGTTTGTTTTAAAGAAACTTGATCTCTCATGCTTCACTTAGATTATTTTGAGAGTC
>NW_021174493.1:0-1990 GCF_002162155.2 Triticum dicoccoides
GATGCCGAAGACGGCGGGGAGGAATGGCCATCTAGGGTCAAGCCCCTGGCAAAATCGTAAGTGTCCGGTTACCCGAATGACTCATGACGCTCCTCTATTATTTGGTAATGTCTAACGCCGAATTTTAATCATGCAGTCCGCCTAGAGCTCAGCTCGGCGATTCGTCGAGCAGCTCCCTGAATTCGTCGGATGTGAACAGCGCTTCACTTCCGACGGCCTCCTCCCCTCTCCCTGCGGATGACGCTGAGGTGGGGTCCTGAAGGGGGCCGAACCAGGAGGAGGTGGTCCTGGAGGCGCCTCAAGGCGACCTCCCGGATTCCAGGCCCAAAGGGGGTAAAGCTTCGGAGGGGTCTAAGTCCGGCCCCGGGCCGGACACTGCTCTGGAACCACCAGCGGTTCCAGAATCCGACAGGAGGCGCCTTCATAAGAAGGGCAAGCCTACGCCGCCGGCGACCTCCGTCCATCCGGAGGTGCCGGACAATTTGCTGGAGGCGCTTAACGGCGCCTCCATCAACGAGGAACACCACACTGTTATGAGTGCGGTGATTCAAAAGGTTCAGTCCGCCAAGAGCGGGCTAACAGAAGCCTGTGCAAGTCTGTTAACAGGCTTTGAGGTATGTGTTCAAAACATATAAAAATGTTACCGCATAGACAGTAGCCCCTGATGCTCGGTTCGGCGTTTGGAAAGAAAAGCCGAGCTGAGGATCTAAAAAGATATACGCAGGAGTCTAATAAAAATATGTCGATATGGGAATGCAGGCTGCGCTGCTGACCTCTGCCGCACTGACTGCGGAGGTCAATGCATTGAAGGGAAGACTTGAGCGGTCCGAGAACGAGCTCGGCCGTGCCAAGAAGCAGCTCGAGGACAAGGAGGGTATGTAATACCGCATGTAAATGTATGTAGAAATACTTGGTTGCAAATAATGACAGGACCAACTTAAATGTTGCAGGGGCCACGACCGAGGTGGCGACCCTGAAGGAGGCGGTCTCCAAGGCTGAAAACAGTGTGGCCCTGGAGCGCGCCGAGTGAGAGAAGCAGGAGGCGCGGGTGGTGGAGGTGCGGCAAGAGCTCCAGGCTCTCGTGGAAAAACATGAGAGTTTGGAGCGTGACTCGAAGACTCAAGAGTCCGAGCTCGCCTTGGCTCTTGAGAGTGCCAAAAACGCTAAGGCCGAAGCCAGAAGGCCCTCCAGGAGATCGAGGCGATGAAGAAAATAGCGGCGGGTAAGGCATTCTTTATGCAAAGCAAGAATATAAAAGTTAATTATGTGCTACTTACCCGAATCCGGAGCTCTCCAGGAGCGTTCGTCGATCTGCCCCATAGTGTGTCTGATGCCGCCGCATACTACCGAGCCGAAGAGGGGAGGTCGATGGAAAAAGTGTTCTGGTCTCAGTATGCTAAGGCCGAACATCCGGTGCCCCTGAGCGACCAGCTGAAGCAGCTGGTCGAGCTCCACAAGGTGGCCGAACATGTTGGGGAACGTAGTAATTTCAAAAGAAATTCTACGCACACACAAGATCATGGTGATGCATAGCAACGAGAGGGGAGAGTGGTGTCCACGTACCCTCGTAGACCGTAAGCGGAAGCATTATGACAACGCGGTTGATGTAGTCGTACGTCTTCACGATCCGACCGATTCAAGTACCGAACGTACGGCACCTCTGAGTTCAGCACACATTCAGCTCGATGACGATCCCCGGACTCCGATCCAGCAAAGTGTCGGGGATGAGTTCCGTCAGCACGACGGCATGGTGACGATGATGATGTTCTACCGGCGCAGGGCTTCGCCTAAACTCCGCGACGATATGACCGAGGTGGAATATGGTGGAGGGGGGCACCGCACACGGCTAAGGAACGATCACGTAGATCAACTTGTGTGTTCTAGGGTGCCCCCCTGCCCCCGTATATAAAGGAGGGAGGGGGGAGGTGCGGCCGACCCCAAAGGGGTGCGCCTGGAGGAGTCCTACTCCCACCCGGAGTAGGACTCCCCC
>NW_021174494.1:0-864 GCF_002162155.2 Triticum dicoccoides
TTGTCACACCCTAGCTAGTCATGCATTAGAGTGTTGCATCATGTTTACTCTTCATCAGAAACTTGAAATGGGGATCTGTGAAACCCTCAGAATCATTATGAAAATGACCCAAATAAAAATTTCTCCAAAAAGGGTCCAAGAAAATGCTCATGTTGCTCTCTGAAAATATTGGACAGAGATAAAATCAAACCAATATTTTTAGTGGATCATGGACATTTATTTTGGGCATTTGGAATTAATGCATAAATATTTGCATTGGAAATATATTAATTATATATATTAATATATGCCCAAATATTATGCCAATTATAAAAGAGCTCTGGAATAATATAAATAGCTCCTGCAAAAATTGGCATAAGTTAAATAAATGATTTAATATATTATTTAAATCAAAACAAATGTCAGAAATTAAAAAACAGAAAAATATATAACAGGAGGAGCTTACCTGGGCTCCTCCACTGTGCGGCCCAGCCAGCTGGCCGGCCCAGCCAGCAGCCGGCCCAGCCCACCTCCCTCCTCTGTCGTCTTCGTCCCGACAGAGGGAGGGGAGTGTGGCCGGCGCGCGCGCACGGCCACCGCGCCACGCCACCTGCTCGCCTGCTTGCCTGGCCTCCCCTCCTCGCTCGACGCCCTGGACGACGCCACGCCTCCCCCCTGCTCTCTCTCACTCTCCCCCGGCTCTCCTCTCCTCTCTCTCGCTCCCCCCTCTCACACGGCCGAACACCACCGTCGCCGCCGTTCGCCATAGCAGCCATCCCCGGCCACCCCTCGCTCCCCCGACTAGCTCAGGAGCTCCGCCACGACTCCCTCTTCCTCCCCACCGCTCCACAGCTCCCCGGAAGCCCTGCATCGCCGCCACGTCGC
>NW_021174495.1:0-2055 GCF_002162155.2 Triticum dicoccoides
GCTGCAATAGTTTGCAAGCTTGAGGGTCAGACGAATACCCTTTTGTGATATCCTCCAACCAAACTGGTAGGGCCACGGAAACAGCAAAAAGCGTTCCATCTCGACGGGAGAGAGCGTCTGCAGCCTTGTTCTCGACCCCTTTGCGATAGATTATTTTGTATTGCAGGCCTAACATCTTGGTTAATGCTTTGCGCTGCCACGGGGTATGCAACCGCTGCTCATCCAAGTGAGCCAAGCTTCTCTGATCAGTGCGTATCACAAACTCTCCTGTCTGCAAATATGGACGCCACTGGTCCACGGCAAGTAAGATTGCCATGAACTCTTTCTCGTACACAGAGCGTCCACTGTTGCGAGGACCAAGGGCCTTGCTCAAAAAGGCTATGGGATGCCCCTCTTGCATAAGGACAACACCAATCCCATGGTCAGAAGCATCCGTCTCCACCTCAAACGGCCAATCAAACCAAGGAAGTGCCAGAACCGGAGCTGTGATCAACGACGACTTCAAGTGATGAAAAGTTGCGTCAGCTTCTTGACTCCAGACAAAAATGACACCCTTCTTGAGAAAATTTGTGAGTGGAGGGCTAATTAATCCAAAGTTTTTCACAAACCTCCGATAATACCAAGCCAGCCCCAGAAACCCTCTGACCTCTTTGACAGTGGTGGGAGTTGGCCAATCTTGGACGGTCGAAATGTTTTCGTCATCTGTAGATACACCCTCAGCAATAATAACATGCCCAAGATATGTCAATTTCTGTTGAGCAAACTTGCACTTAGAGAGGTTGAGGTGAAATTTGTGTTGAGCCAGTAGCTGAAATACTTATTGCAGCAACTCTACATGCCTCCGCAGAGTCTGACTATGCACCAAAATGTCATCGATAAACACCAACACTCCCTTGCGAAGTAATGGCATAAACAGAATGTTCATCGCACCCTGAAACGTAGCTGGTCCACCTCTAACCCCATTGGGCATCACTTTAAATTCGTAATGGCCATGGTGCGTCTTGAAGGCTGTTTTATGTTCATCCTCCGGTTTCATGCGAATTTGATGATATCCCGCCCGCAGATCCAAACTGGTGAACCAAACTGACCCAGCCAACTCATCCAGCAATTCTTCAATGATAGGGAGAGGAAAGCGGTTCTTGACAGTAATGGCATTCACATGTCGGAAATCAATGCAAAAACGCCAAGTGAGATCTTTCTTCTGGACTAACAGCACCGGAGACGCACATGGACTGCAGCTGTGCTGAATGATCCCTTGCCGCAGCATTTCAGACACTTGAGCCTCAATTTCATCCTTTTGAGCTGGGCTATAGCGATATGGTCGAATGTTGACCGGCTGTGCACCTGGAATCAAAGGAATGTTGTGGTCGACTGCTCGTTGTGGAGGAAATCCATAAGGTGGCTCAAACAAATGAGCAAACTGCTTCAAAAGTGTCTGCACTTCTTCAGGCAAAACTGCACTGTCCGGCTCGCACTCAACAGCACACACCTGTATAATTCTATGAACATCATTGTTGGCCATCAAAAGATTCAACTGATTCGAGGACAACTGAAAACACTGTTGGGTATTTGGCTGAACCCCCTGCAGCAAAATACTCTGTCCGTGATGCTTAAACCGCAGCTGTTTCTGACCCCAATGAATATCCATAGGACTGTGTGCCTCCAGCCAATCCATACCAACAATCATGTCATAACACCCCAACGGCAGCACTTTCAAGGTTGATCTGAACTTATGCCCTTGCACCTTCCATTGACAAGCCGGAAGTTCATGAGTGCATTGCATTTGTCCCCCATCAGCCACACTCACCCGAAGGGAATGAGTGGACGCCACCACACCAGACAAGCGAGCTGCTAACATAGAGCTGACAAAACTGTGTGAACTGCCCGAGTCAATGAGCATTAACACCTTGTGCTTTTGGATGGATCCTTGCAAGTGCACTGTTTGAGGAGCGACGGTACCATCTACTGCTACTCTGGAAATTGTATGGCACTCACTAGCGGAGTCTGACTGATCAGATTGACTGTCAAATCCAGAAATGCCTAAAACATCAAACA
>NW_021174496.1:0-1282 GCF_002162155.2 Triticum dicoccoides
AGCTAGCTCCAAAATGACATAATAACCTTACTTAGCTCTAAAATGACCTATTTAACCTAGGATAGCTCTAAAATGACATACACTTAGCATTTTTCCTCCAAAATGACTGAATATGCTTAGCTAGCTCAAAAATTACATAATAAGCTTAATTAGCTCCAAAATGACCTATATAACCTAGGATAGCTCCAAAATAACCTATAGTTCGAATTTTTTTCCTCCAAAATGACTTAATATGCTTAGCTAGCTTAAAATGACCTATTTAACCTAGGATAGCTCTAAAATGACCTATACTTAGCATCTTTTCCTCCAAATGACTTAATATGCTTACCTAACTCTAAAATGACATAACATGCTTAAGAAATGACATATTTTAGGTCCTAAATGACTTCATATGGTTAGCTAGCTCCAAAATGACATAATAACCTTACTTAGCTCCAAAATGACCTATTTAACCTAGGCTAGCTCTAAAATGACCTATACTTAGCATTTTTCCTGTAAAATGACTCAATATGCTTAGCTAGCTCAAAAATGACATAATAAGCTTAATTAGCTCCAAAATGACCTATTTAACCTAGGCTAGCTCTAAAATGACCTATAGTTAGCATTGTTTTGCTCCAAAATGACTCAATATGCTTAGCTAGCTCAAAAATTACATAATAAGCTTAATTAGCTCCAAAATGACCTATTTAACGTAGGACAGCTCTAAAATGACCTATACTTAGCATTTTTTCCTCTAAAATGACTTAATATGCTTAGCTAGGTTCAAAATGACCTATTTAACCTAGGATAGCTCTAAAATGACCTATACTTAGCATCTTTTCCTCCAAAATTACTTAATATGCTTAACTAGCTCTAAAATGACATAATATGCTTAAGAAATGACATAGTTTAGCTCCTAAATAACTTCACATGCTTAGCTAGCTCCAAAATGACATAATAACCTTACTTAGCTCTAAAATGACATATTTAACCTAGGATAGCTCTAAAATTACCTATACTTAGCATCTTTTCCTTCAAAATAACTTAATATGCTTAGCTAGCTCTAAAATGATATAATATGCTTAAGAAATGACATATTTTAGGTCCAAAATGACTTCATATGCTTAGTTAGCTCCAAAATGACATAATAACCTTACTTAGCTCCAAAATGACCTATTTAACCTAGGCTAGCTCTAAAATGACCTCTAGTTAGCATTTTTTCCACCAAAATGACTCAATATGCTTAGCTAGCTCAAAAATTACATAATAACCTTACTTAGCTCCAAAATGACCTATTTAACCC
>NW_021174497.1:0-1048 GCF_002162155.2 Triticum dicoccoides
CGGAGTCACGCCGGCGGTGAGCACAGGCGGCGGCGGGTGCGGGTGAGCTCGGTGCAGCAGCTACGGCGTGCGAGAGAGGGAGCGGAGAAGGGGAACAGGGGCAGGAGCTCACTGCGGTGGCGACGAGGCGAACGGCGGGCTCGGGGAGGGGCTGGTGACGACGGGAGGTCGCCGGCGATCTCGGTGGCCCGAGGAGGAAGAAGACGTCGGGGACGGCGCTCCGAGGCTTCCGGCGTCACATGGGTTGGTGGAGACGAAGAAGAAGGCGCGGCGGTTCTTCTGGAGGCATCGGCGAGGCGAGGGGTGGCCGGTGGCCGCGGCGAACAGCGTCGGTGGCGACGGCTGCGCTCGGCACGAGAGGGAGAGAGAAACAGAGGAGGGGGAGAGCTCGGGAGAGAGTGAGGGGCGGTCGGGGAGGCCGCGTGTCGACGTCCAGGGCGTCCAGAGCGTCGGGGGAGAGCGGTAAGCAGGAGCTGGCGAGGCGCGTGGCCAGCGCGCGGGGGCACGCGCTCGTCCTTCTGTCCAGGGAGGCTGTGGTGGTGGGCTGGGCCGGCCACTTGGGCCGCCAGGTAAGCCCAGGTGAGATTCCTTCTCTCTCTCTGCTTTCTGTTTTATATTTCTGTTTTCTATTTTGTTCTGTTTTGTTTTGGTTTAGTAAAAATACTAAACCATTTTATAAAATCCTGAAAATAATTATGTGGCTAGAACTAAAATATACCAAACCACATAAAATGTTCCAGAATTATTGGACATATATTAATTATATATAAAATATAAATCCAATGCAATTAGTTATTGAATTAATTCAAATGGCCAAAACAAATATTTCTGTGACTCCAAAAATATTGGTTTGAATTTTACCTCTTACCAATATTTCTATAGAATAACAGGAACATTTTCTTGGATTCATTTGAGAAGAATTAAATGTTGGTTATTTTTAGAGGTTTTCTGAGGCTTTGAAAATTCCTCAATTCAAATTTCATTTGAATTTAAACATGATGCAGCAACCAAGCTAGTCCAAGGCCAGGGTAAAGCTAGGGATGTGACA
>NW_021174498.1:0-1451 GCF_002162155.2 Triticum dicoccoides
CACACTACACAAGAATATCCCTTTGGAACGAACTAAGTCAGACAAGCTTTTATCTTCCAACTCTCCAAGTTGTTGTCTAGCTTAACCAACTAGCTCAGGGATATCTAACACCGATTCTTGGAGAGAAGGTGGTTCACAAGAAACCAACTTGATCACGAACTCAACATAGCGGTCAGGTGACAACCCGGTAACACCTCCAAGAAGATATTTGGAAAGTCACGAACCACCGGTATGTTACTAAGCTCGAGAACAATCTTGCTTTTGAGGGCAAGACGATATGATCAAATGAGTGAGGACTTGACAAGATCCTAACTCATCAATCGAAGGGTGCACCGAAATAAGGACTAGGTAGCACGATCAGTCTTAGAAGGATGATTCGAAAACCAACATACTAGGAATGAAATTATTATCCTTTAACTACCAAGCAACAGAGTTGCTAGCAGTATTGATTTCACACATCACAATTCATTTGTCGGTATTCCGGTTGCATTAACACGAGGGCCGAGGAATGAACAGTGATGGCAAGAAGTATCACTGTACCAAGAGTTCATGGGATGGTGTGCAATTCCTATAACAATCTCGATATAAAATATGTAATACTCCAAGGTAGAGCAGAACCAAAAGCTGGATTGGCATTTGATCTGCGGAATACAACTACTTTGACCCAATCCTAGATATGGATGAGGTACTGGAGTTTGTTTCTCCAAGTCATTCAGGACAGAATGGCTTGACGGACCACAAGGGTAATAGGCATCGATAAACGAATGCATGCATACTCTTGACTATCAATTGATAGACGAGGGTCAAAATGCAACAAAAGAGAGCAACTCAAAGGAACATATAATTTTCTGAGTTGTGGATGCATAGATTAGTATGTCGAACCAAGTTCAACATATTTCTTCCGGATAACCCATGCAGAAAGGTAGAACTGGCAGAGTCACGATTTATGAATGGAGAACTCCTCAAGAGTACTCTAATTGTGATTTTTTTTTGATCCGATAAACATCTGCCATAAGTAGTTCATGGTATTTGGAAGAAGAAGATACCACGGACTTCAAGGACTATCGCAAAGGTTACTAATATCCTAAAGGCACTAGCAATTACTATCAACATGAAGTAGGTAGAGTGAATCTCGGGTTCAGAACCCAGGAGTAGAATACCTACTACTAAGTGGCATCACGGGATGCTTTCGAGAATGATGGCCAGAATCATCACACTGGGAACACAAATCATGGCTAGACCACTAGATGATCCCCTAAGCACTTAGGGTCATAATAATAATTCCAACATATATGTCGAGGCAATAATTACCTCAACACACCGATTAGTGTGGTTAATCTGGCCCATGGGAACATCGGAAACAGAAGGAAGGGATTTGCAAATGCATCGGACTATTTAGAAACCTGGGATGACTCGGACAGCATAACGGCTATAATTGCTCAAAAAGATTT
>NW_021174499.1:0-1289 GCF_002162155.2 Triticum dicoccoides
CCTAGTTGATGTGAGACTATCTTCTCCCTTTTTGTCTTCTCCACAACCACCATTCTATTCCACCTATAGTGCTATGTCCATGGCTCACGCTCATGTATTGTGTGAAGATTGAAAAAGTTTTGAGAATGTCAAAAGTATGAAACAATTGCTTGGCTTGTCATCGGGGTTGTGCATGATTTAAATATTTTGTGTGGTGAAGATGGAGCATAGCCAGACTATATGATTTTGTAGGGATAACTTTCTTTGGCCATGTTATTTTAAGAAGACATAATTGCTTTGTTAGTATACTTGAAGTATTATTATTTTTATGTCAATATTAAACTTTTGTCTTGAATCTTTCGGATCTGAATATTCATACCACAATTAAGAAGAATTACATTAAAATTATGCCAAGTAGCACTCCGCATCAAAAATTCTGTTTTTATCATTTACCTACTCGAGGACGAGCAGGAATTAAGCTTGGGGATGCTTGATACATCTCCAACGTATCTATAATTTTGATTGCTCCATGCTATATTATCTACTGTTTTGGACATTATTGGGCTTTATTTTCCACTTTTATATTATTTTTGGGACTAACCTATTAACCGGGGGCCCAGCCCAGGATTGCTGTTTTTTGCCTGTTTTAGGGTTTTGAAGAAAAGGAATATCAAACGGAGTCCAAACGGAATGAAACCTTTGGGAACGTGATTTTCTCAACGAACAAGATCCATGAGACTTGGACCCTACGTCAAGCAACCAACAGAGAAGCCACGAGGTAGGTAGGCGCGCCTACCCCCCCAGGCGCGCCCTCCACCCTCGTGGGCCCCCTGTTGCTCCACCGACGTACTCCTTCCTCCTATATATACCTACGTACCCCCAAACGATCAGATACGGAGCCAAAAACCTAATTCCACCGCCGCAACCTTCTGTATCCACGAGATCCCATGTTGGGGCCTGTTCCGGAGCTCCGCCGGAGGGGGCATCGATCACGGAGGGCTTCTACATCAACACCATAGCCCCTCCGATGAAGTGTGAGTAGTTTACCTTAGACCTACGGGTCCATAGTTATTAGCTAGATGGCTTCTTCCCTCTTTTTGGATCTCAATACAATGTTCTCCCCCTCTCTTGTGGAGAACTATTCGATGTAATCTTCTTTTTGCGGTGTGTTTGTTGAGACCAGTGAATTGTGGGTTTATGATCAAGTCTATCTATGAACAATATTTGAATCTTCTCTGAATTCTTTTATGTATGATTGGTTATCTTTACAAGTCTCTTCGAATTATCAGTTTGGTTTGGCCTACTAGATT
>NW_021174500.1:0-2014 GCF_002162155.2 Triticum dicoccoides
CTTGCAGTAGAAGCACTCAGTTTCAGGCTTAGGTACAGGTTTGGGTTTCTTCTCTTGAGTAGCAACTTGCTTGCTGTTCTTTTTGAAGTTCCCCTTCTTCTTCCCTTTTCCCTTTTTCTTGAAACTAGTGGTCTTGTTGACCATCAACACTTGATGCTCCTTCTTGATTTCTACCTCCGCAGCTTTCAGCATCGCGAAGAGCTCGGGAATAGTCTTATTCATCCCTTGCATATTATAGTTCATCACGAAACTCTTGTAGCTTGGTGGCAGTGATTGGAGAATTCTGTCAATGACACAATCATCTGGAAGATTAACTCCCAATTGAATCAAGTGATTATTATACCCAGACATTTTGAGTATATGCTCACTGACAGAACTGTTCTCCTCCATCTTACAGCTATAGAACTTATTGGAGACTTCATATCTCTTAATCCGGGCATTTGCTTGAAATATTAACTTCAACTCCTAGAACATCTCATATGCTCCATGACGTTCAAAACGTCGTTGAAGTCCCGATTCTAAGCCGTAAAGCATGGCACACTGAACTATTGAGTAGTCATCAGCTTTGCTCTGCCAGACGTTCATAACATCCGTAGTTACTCCAGCAGCAGGCCTGGCACCCAGCGGTGCTTCCAGGACGTAATTCTTCTATGCAGCAATGAGGATAATCCTCAAGTTACGGACCCAGTCCGTGTAATTGCTACCATCATATTTCAACTTTGCTTTCTCAAGGAACGCATTAAAATTCAACGGAACAACAGCACGAGCCATCTATCTACAATCAAGCATAAACAAGTAAGATACTTATCAGGTACTAAGTTTCATGATAAATTTAAGTTCAGTTAATTTACTTAAAGAACTCCCACTTAGATAGACATCCCTCTAATCCTCTAAGTGATTACGTGATCCAAATCAACTAAACCATGTCCGATCATCATGTGAGATGGAGTAGTTTCATTGGTGAACATCACTATGTTGATCATATCTACTATATGATTCACGCTCGACCTTTCGGTCTCCGTGTTCCGAGGCCATATCTGTATATGCTTGGCTCGTCAAGTATAACCTGAGTATTCCGCGTGTGCAACTGTTTTGCACCCATTGTATTTGAACGTAGAGCCTATCACACCCATGATCACCTGGTGTCTCAGCACGAAGAACTTTCGCAACAGTGCATACTCAGGGAGAACACTTCTTGATAATTAGTGAGAGATCATCTTATAATGCTACCGTCAATCAAAGCAAGATAAGATGCATAAAAGATAAACATCACATGCAATCAATATAAGTGATATGATATGGCCATCATCATCTTGTGCTTGTGATCTCCATCTCCGAAGCACCGTCGTGATGACCATCGTCACCGGCGTTACACCTTGATCTCCATCGTAGCATCGTTGTCGTCTCGCCAAGCTTGTGCTTCCACGACTATCGCTACCGCTTAGTGATAAAGTAAAGCATTACATCGCGATTGCATTGCATACAATAAAGCGACAACCATATGGCTCGTGCCAGTTGCCGATAACTCGGTTACAAAACATGATGATCTCATACAATAAAATTCAGCATCATGTCTTGACCATATCACATCACAACATGCCCTGCAAAAACAAGTTAGACGTCCTCTACTTTGTTGTTGCAAGTTTTACGTGGCTGCTACGGGCTTAAGCAAGAACTAATCTTACCTACACATCAAAACCACAACGATAGTTTGTCAAGTTGGTGCTGTTTTAACCTTCGCAAGGACCGGGCGTAGCCACACTTGGTTCAACTAAAGTTGGAGAAACTGTCACCCGCAAGCCACCTATGTGCAAAGCACGTCGGGAGAACCGGTCTCGCGTAAGCGTACGCGTAATGTCGGTCTGGGCCGCTTCGTCCAACAATACCGCCGAACCAAAGTATGACATGCTGGTAAGCAGTATGACTTATATCGCCCACAACTCACTTGTGTTCTACTCGTGCATATAACATCAACATATAAAACCTAGGCTCGGATGCCACTGTTGGGGAACGT
>NW_021174501.1:0-1475 GCF_002162155.2 Triticum dicoccoides
CAAAATGATGTACCTTCTGACAGTTCTGCATATAAAATGCGCCCTGTATAGATAGTAGCCCCTGAGACTTGGTGCGGTGTCAAAAATGACGGCACGCCGAGGATGATAACCCCAGGTATAATATGCGCTCTTCCTATGTAGGTGGCGAAGCATCCGGTGGCTAGCCGGGCTGATGAATTTGCCGAACTGAAGCTGCAACTTGACGTGGCGGATGCGGACATCACGCTTGTTAATAAGTGGCTTGACGAGTCACAAGGTATGCAACTTCTCCGCGGACACCTGGTAAGGGAGCTTGATGCGCATGCCTTACAACATGTATGCTTAATCCAGATGGTGCCGCTGCTATGGAGAACCTTCGGGTAGAGCTTGCCCGAGCCAAGGAGCAAGCCAGAAAAAGTGATGCGGCTGCCTTAAAGGCGGCCGCAGAGCTAAAAGCCGAACAGGCTGCTCACTACCGAAGCAAGAAAGATATGGCCGAGATGGCCGTGAAATTGAAGAATGCTACTGACCGTTGCGAGCTTCTTGAAAATGAAGATCGAGCGAAACAAGAGGACCTGAAAAAGGCCGCCACCGAGGCCAAGGATACTCGCTCTGTGATGAGAGCTATGAAGGAGGAGTTACGTCAGGCCGGAGATATTGCGGCTGAAAAGCCGTTTCTGATGCGGAGGAAATTCACGGATCCTAAGTATGCTCAATTGGACCGGTTGTGGGGTGCGGAAGATGCTTATCTGGACTTGGCGGCGAGTGCCGCAGACGCGGCCGAACACTTCCCAGGTCGAAAAGATCACGGAATGGAAGAGCTTTTTTGGTCGCAGTTCCATAGTCTGGAGCGTCCACCTTCATTAAACGATCATTTGGCCGAATGGGCTGAGCTGAATAGGTTGTCCGGACTTGCCATGAAGGCTGTCGTGACTCATTTGTGGCCGAACAGGCCAGAGCCGAAGAGTTATTTTGGCTTGGTGCCGCATATCGATATAATGAAGCGGTCAGCATGCATAGAGGGTGCGCGGATGGCTCTTGGCCGTGTCAAGACATACTGGGCGGAGATGAAGGCCACCGACGTTGCATCCCAAGATTCGGACAGAAGCCGAGTACCTACCGAGCACTATTTTGAGGAAGTCCTACAGGGCGCTCATTTAATAGAGACGCAGTGCTCGAAGGATATTATGTTTTAATGACATGTATGATTTGTGAAAACAATGTTCAATATAATATAAGAGCTTTTTATACTTGTGCGTTCAAGTATTAAAACACCTCATGTGCGGCCGTTGATGTATATGTGTATATAACCTGAAAGATGGCAGTCTTCGGCTTCAGCCCCCACGCACATAGTGTGGGGGTGTTTGCAAAAAGGTGCATTTTCACACTTAATCCAACGTCTTGGTCCTGTAAAGGAGGTGATAGCGTAGCAAACTAGGCAACCGGACTATAATGCTTTATCACTTTCAATTAGCCATAGGAGTTCGATGGTGGGG
>NW_021174502.1:0-1306 GCF_002162155.2 Triticum dicoccoides
AACAAAAATACTTCACACACTTTTGTGTTTTGTCTAATTGCAGGTGTATGGGACATTTGTACAATCCACATATGAAGATAAGGAAGAAAGAGATGTTTATTTGCTGTCCAAAAAGTTCTCTCACGTCACTTTTGGCCCAAGAGAAGATAGAGTCCAAGTCTCTCACGTTCTGGATTCAGATTCGGACTGCACAGACACACCTGACTCAAAACGCACACAAGTTTTTCATACGGACTCCGAATTGGGTGATTTTTTTTTTGTTGGAAACTAGATTTCGTGCACTTTCCAACCCAATTGGAATCACCTTCAAATTCGTCCGGAGCGTTGAGTTGTGGATGAAACAATCTGATGCTGCAGCAGAATCCGAGTCAAACTACAAGTCCAAAGGTGTTACATCACCTCCACTTGGGCCCATTGGCCTTGTACGACCTAGATTTAGTTTTAGGCTGCCTTGGGACATCCTCCCACCTCCTTGGCCGCCACCCCTTGCTCCTATATAAGTAGATCCATCTAGTAGCTTTTTGCTTGAGTTTTGTTTAGATTAAAAGTTCGCCATAGCTGCAACTTCGCGTACTTCGTTTGTGTTCAACGACCAGACAAAGGCGTCACAGAACCCCACCTTGATCAATAAAGCTTTCATCTTATATTCGCAATATCCAGATTGCAATCTCAGTTTCTTGCTTGTTCTTCGTTTGCTCGCAGGAAACAGACCCTCGTGGTCAGGTTGATCGTGCTCCGGCGTGGTCAATAACCTCTCGGAGTTGGTTTAGCGATTGCTAAGGCGCGACGTCCTCGCACGTTCGTAGTCGGATCGTCAAAGTCGACTTCCACCAAAGCGAAATCCACCATCTCATCGAAAGACGGGACACCTTTGCCTCTATCAATATGCCTTTGCCTGTACCTAGTGTTCCTTGGGAGGATATATCTATGGACTTTGTTTTAGGTTTACCTCGAACAAAGAAGGGGAGGGATAGCATATTTGTTGTCGTGGATAGATTCTCGAAAATGGCACACTTTATACCATGTCATAAAAGCGATGATGTTGTTAATGTTGCTGATTTGTTCTTTCGTGAAATTATTCGCTTGCATGGTGTGCCAAATACTATTGTTTCAGATCGTGATACTAAATTTCTTAGCCACTTTTGGAGATGTTTATGGGCTAAGTTGGGGACTAAACTGCTTTTTAGTACTACTTGTCACCCCCAAACTGATGGACAAACTGAAGTAGTCAATAGAACGTTGTCTACTATACTTAGGGCTGTTTTGAAGAATAATAAGAAAATGTGGGAGGAATGCTTGCCTCATA
>NW_021174503.1:0-1475 GCF_002162155.2 Triticum dicoccoides
CAAAATGATGTACCTTCTGACAGTTCTGCATATAAAATGCGCCCTGTATAGATAGTAGCCCCTGAGACTTGGTGCGGTGTCAAAAATGACGGCACGCCGAGGATGATAACCCCAGGTATAATATGCGCTCTTCCTATGTAGGTGGCGAAGCATCCGGTGGCTAGCCGGGCTGATGAATTTGCCGAACTGAAGCTGCAACTTGACGTGGCGGATGCGGACATCACGCTTGTTAATAAGTGGCTTGACGAGTCACAAGGTATGCAACTTCTCCGCGGACACCTGGTAAGGGAGCTTGATGCGCATGCCTTACAACATGTATGCTTAATCCAGATGGTGCCGCTGCTATGGAGAACCTTCGGGTAGAGCTTGCCCGAGCCAAGGAGCAAGCCAGAAAAAGTGATGCGGCTGCCTTAAAGGCGGCCGCAGAGCTAAAAGCCGAACAGGCTGCTCACTACCGAAGCAAGAAAGATATGGCCGAGATGGCCGTGAAATTGAAGAATGCTACTGACCGTTGCGAGCTTCTTGAAAATGAAGATCGAGCGAAACAAGAGGACCTGAAAAAGGCCGCCACCGAGGCCAAGGATACTCGCTCTGTGATGAGAGCTATGAAGGAGGAGTTACGTCAGGCCGGAGATATTGCGGCTGAAAAGCCGTTTCTGATGCGGAGGAAATTCACGGATCCTAAGTATGCTCAATTGGACCGGTTGTGGGGTGCGGAAGATGCTTATCTGGAATTGGCGGCGAGTGCCGCAGACGCGGCCGAACACTTCCCAGGTCGAAAAGATCACGGAATGGAAGAGCTTTTTTGGTCGCAGTTCCATAGTCTGGAGCGTCCACCTTCATTAAACGATCATTTGGCCGAATGGGCTGAGCTGAATAGGTTGTCCGGACTTGCCATGAAGGCTGTCGTGACTCATTTGTGGCCGAACAGGCCAGAGCCGAAGAGTTATTTTGGCTTGGTGCCACATATCGATATAATGAAGCGGTCAGCATGCATAGAGGGTGCGCGGATGGCTCTTGGCCGTGTCAAGACATACTGGGCGGAGATGAAGGCCACCGACGTTGCATCCCAAGATTCGGACAGAAGCCGAGTACCTACCGAGCACTATTTTGAGGAAGTCCTACAGGGCGCTCATTTAATAGAGACGCAGTGCTCGAAGGATATTATGTTTTAATGACATGTATGATTTGTGAAAACAATGTTCAATATAATATAAGAGCTTTTTATACTTGTGCGTTCAAGTATTAAAACACCTCATGTGCGGCCGTTGATGTATATGTGTATATAACCTGAAAGATGGCAGTCTTCGGCTTCAGCCCCCACGCACATAGTGTGGGGGTGTTTGCAAAAAGGTGCATTTTCACACTTAATCCAACGTCTTGGTCCTGTAAAGGAGGTGATAGCGTAGCAAACTAGGCAACCGGACTATAATGCTTTATCACTTTCAATTAGCCATAGGAGTTCGATGGTGGGG
>NW_021174504.1:0-815 GCF_002162155.2 Triticum dicoccoides
TCAAACTCCATATGTGATTATTCAAATGCCATTTAATTGATTTGTGCTAAACAGCACCTATAAGTTGTTCTAACATGCATGAAAATGGTACAGATGGATTCCTTGAATTTTTCTGATAATTTTTCATATATAATTTATTTAATTTGGAGTTACGGTTGAATTTCTATGATTTTTAGAAGTTTTTACAATTTTCTGGAATTTCCTGAATATTTAGAATTAAAATAATTCCAGAAAATGAATTATGGCGTCAGCATGACCTCATGCTGACCTCAGCAGGTCAACGGGCGGTCCAGGTCAAACCTGACGTGTGGGGTCCACACGTCAGTGACTCAGGGGCTAATCCCGCGTTGACCCGGGCTTTGACCCGCTACGGGGCCCACTGTCAGTGTCACGGGGTTAGTTTAACAGGGTCATTAGTGCTAATTAGGCGTGCCACGTCGGCAGTCGCCGGAGTTCGGCCGGCGACGACCAAAACTGCGGCGGGAGCTCGCCGGAGTGGCGCTGCGAGCGGTTTTGGGCCAAGCCAAGGGCACCAGAGGGTAGCCCGTGCCCGTGCGCATCTAGGGGGGCCAACGGGAGGTGCGGGGGTGGCCGGGGTTCGCCGGAATGGAGCCCGAGGCGGCGGCCGGAGCTCGGGTGGGTGTGGGGTTAGCGCTGCGGCTTGCAAACAAGCTAGCTGCCACGCTAGCGTTGCTCCACGGGTCGTTGCGAGTGCAACGGACGCACGCGCGGGGCCATTTGGTCACCGGGGCTTCGCCGGCGACGAGTCCGTGCGGCGGAGCGTCTCGGCTCCGGTAGAGGGGGCGGCTAGAGCT
>NW_021174505.1:0-1252 GCF_002162155.2 Triticum dicoccoides
AGCATGCCAAAACGCATTCCTAGAAATTAAGAAATATTTGATAAATTCTCCTGTTTTAGGTGCACCGATTAAAGACCGACCACTAATTCTCTATACCGCTGCTATGCCTACTTCACTAGGTGCACTCCTGGCGCAAAATAATGATGCAGGAAAGGAAACGTCCCTGTATTATCTTAGCCGCACCTTGGTAGGGGCCGAGTGCAATTATCCAGACATGGAAAAAATATGTCTCGCACTGGTGTTCGCTGCACAAAAGTTGCGACACTACATGTTAGAACACACCGTACATTTAGTCTCAAGAGCTGACCCACTCAGATATATCTTAAGTAAAATGGTACTCTTAGGGAGACTAGCTAAATGGGCGATGCTTTTGTCACAATTTGACATCACGTATATACCGCAAAAGGCCGTAAAAGGCCAAGCTTTGGCTAACTTTCTTGCGGCACATCCGATCCCAGATGATTTTCCTATAGATGATGACTTGCCAGATGAGGACATATTCACCACAACGGTTACCAAATCAACATGGCAAATGTACTTCGATGGTGCTTGCCGGCAATCTGGGTCAGGCGCCGGAGTCGTTTTCATTGCACCTAATGAAGGGGTGATCCCATACTCATTTACCCTAATTTCGGCGGTGTCAAATAATTCAGCCGAATATGAAGCTCTTATCATTGGGCTTGAAATAGCAATAAACATGGGGCTCGATACGCTCTCTATTTATGGGGACTCACAATTAGTGATTAATCAACTGATGGGGACCTACATGATAAAGAAACAAGAATTGTTGCCATATTTCAAAAGGGCAAAAGAGCTCCTAGCTATGTTCAAAGATCTAAATATTCAGGACATAGTTAGAAATCAAAACGAAAAGGCTGACGCTTTAGCCGGTTTAGCTGCAAGTATGTCACTAGACTCGCATGAAATGATGGACGTACACATAGAGGAGCGAAGAATATTGCCAATATTTGTTGAAGAAGAAGAAGCGATAGTATCTTCTGCAATGACAGCTGATGTATGTGAAATCGACGTAGGGGATTGGCGAGCACCATTCCTAGAATATCTGCTTCACGGATACCTACCTCTTGATGCTAGCGAAAGATCTAGAATCCGCAAAAGGTCAATTCATTACACATGCATCAACGATATACTCTATAGGCGTTCTCATGATGGCATCTTATTGCGCTGCCTTGCTGGAAATGAAATTATGGAGGCCTTAAACGAGGTGCATGCTGGAATATGTGGCTCGCAC
>NW_021174506.1:0-1879 GCF_002162155.2 Triticum dicoccoides
ACGAAACATTGGCGAGGATAAACTTTAATGCACACTTGGCATCATATGTAAGTAGGAAAATTGTCAAATACGCAGATAAACTTAGCATTATGTTTTCCAGACAGTAACATTCTAGGTTGCTGATAATTCATCTCGCTAGTATCACATCCAGCATTAACATGTTTTAATTCCAAGGGCAGCAGTAAAGCTCAATATAGATATTATGACAGGAATTGTAAATCCTTTTTTCTATAATTTAAACTGTTATATCAAATAGCTGAACAAAAGTGATAGTATGACATGAATTGTAAACTAGACAGCTAGCAGGACGAGCTCCCGAACTGACCACTCTGTCCTTCCGTGTCTACGTACCAATTAACTACTAGCAACAACAGTTATACAAAGATAATATACTACTGCATTATTCAGTTTTGAGTCAAGCTGTGCCTCGAACGGAAAGCATCAGCTATTAGGCTAATCAAAAATATAGGAGAAAAATAAATGAAAAAACTGATACAAACTAGTAAATCACTGTATGTCCTATAATCTCATGTAAATCATTGTAAATCATCGTCTCCAATCCAAATATGCTCAAATTAAATAGAGGCCGATAATCTCGTGTAGGATTACATTTAACCTTTTTCTCAGTATTGAGGACCTACATGTTTATACATAGCCAAAACTGCTAGAGTAAACTTGTTGTCGTATAGACAGTTGAAGTGGTCGTGGACTGCATTGTTGCAGCCATAATCACTTGTAAATTTGTATGCATTATTTAAGCTGAATTGATCTGACGCTCAATAGCTATCCAAGCCATGATCAAATTCTGTATAGTTCATCATATTTGTGGTAATCCAGGAAATTTACTTAGTGCTAAAATACAATTGTATTTGTGAAACAAAGGAGCCAATCTAATATCTCAAGGCAGTGTTGCCGCTTGCCGGTAGGCTTCACTGAAACATGTGATACAACAATACTGATGACAGCAAGATGATAGACATCAGATCAGGCACAGATCTTAGAACAGCTCCGCCCGCTGCATACCATCACCACTACCATCACCCAAGGTCGAGCGGGAGGACTGCCAGGAGGACGAGGAGGAGACCGGCGGGTCTCCCCTGTACCGCGACTGGCCGCCGGTGCCCAAGCGGCAGAGGACGGCCGTCTCGTTGTCGCCGCCGAGCTCCTCCGCGGAGCATCACCACGGGAACGGAGGGGCAGCCTGCACGGAGGTTGCGGCTGCTCTGGATAGGCTGGCGGGGACGTACGAGCGGGCTGAGGCGGCCAAGCAGATGGAGGCGACACGGCTGGAGGACCGCCGCCTGGAGGCCATGCGGGAGGGGGCAGCCATGGAGAGGAGGGGGGAGGGGAGGGGAGGGGCTGCGATGACTAACCACCGGGGAGAAGTCTAGTATGCCGGAGGAGATCGCCGGCGTCGAGGCGACTTGGGGAGGAGTCGCGGCGGCGTGTCTGAGTCGAGCGGCGGCGTCGGGCGACCAATTCCTCGAGGGGGGCCTCGAGGGTTCTGAAGCCCGTGGAAGCTAGTGGATCGAAGGGGAATCGGGAGGCTTGGGCCTTCGAAGCCACGCTTACCAAACAGGCCAACGAGTATTTGCGAGGTTTCTGGGCCCCTCCAATCCGCTCGTCAATTTTTTTTTACCCAAAACGGCCCATTATCCAGCCCACTCTCTCAGTCTCTCCTACCCCAAGCTTGGCTAGCCACTCCCCTCTCGCGCCGACAAACTCGCCCCCGCCGTGCCGCCGTCGCGGTCGCCTCCTCCTCTTCCCCAACTCCGATCAGGCCCAGGCCGACGACGCGCGGGCGGCGGGGTATAGTGGAGGACTCTCCTGCGAGGGCACATCAGTCTTCTCCCCACTTACCTCGGAGAGGGAGGTCACC
>NW_021174507.1:0-1078 GCF_002162155.2 Triticum dicoccoides
GAGGTGGCCTGGGCGTGTGCCCGCGCGCTCCGGCCACGCGCCTGCGTCCTACTGTCCGAGGAGGAAGACGACAGGGATGGCTGCGGTGGTGGGCTGGGCTGCTACAGTAGAAGGCCAGGTAAGTGGGCTGCCAGGTGAGCGCCAGGTAGTCCTTCTCTCTCTTTCTATTTCTGTTTTTATCTCAGTTTCTATTATTCTGTAAATTTAGGGCTTTATTAAAAATACTCAGACACTTTCAAAAATCATGAAACTAATCATGGCTACTGTTTAGAATATATCCAACAGTAAACATTTTAGTTTATGATTATTTGAGCATTTGAAATATTTAATAGCATTTAAATGCCCAAATGAAAATACTATATGATTTAATTCAGTGACCAAATATGTCCTGCAAAAATATAAACCATTTTTGGTAGATGCTTCCACCTCAAACCAGAAATGTTGAACATTTTTAGAGGACATTTTGGGTTCAATGAAAAAGGTTTTATTTTGACCCGAATTGAATTCATTTGGTGCTAGGGCTTAGTCAATCCCCATCTCAGGTTTAAATGAAATTTAAACATGATGTAATACTCTAATGCATGCACTAGGCATTGTCAGAACTAGGGATGTGACAACTCACCCCCACTAAACAAGAATCTCGTCTCGAGATTCAAGCGTAGGGTAAGGTGAAGGGGAAACGCAAACTAGTATACTCTTCACGATCCAGGTTGCACTTCATAGGAACGTTGATTCGATCACCATTATTGTCTTGATGTCTTGCTCTGAGAAATCCTGCCAACATGACATGGAGGGAAGAAGGAGACTCTAGAAGGGTCGATCTTCTCGAAGATCGAACAACTCACGGAATGAGACATAGGACCATCTCTCGGGTTGAGACACGAGATACACATCAAGAGGGGTGGAAAGAAACGGATGACGAAGGTTCACTAGGTAGACAACAATTTCACGCTTAAGAAGGTGGTAATCGATTGTCAACGTAGCGAGGAGTTGAGTTGCCATGAAACCACAACGAGACACCTTCGGAACCGTGACTCGTAGATATCTCCCCTTAAGTGGCAAAAAGAATTACCTTTGA
>NW_021174508.1:0-2577 GCF_002162155.2 Triticum dicoccoides
AAGCATGTTAAGACTAATATAACATGGACATGCTTAATGTATCCAAGGTAGAGTCTCAATCCTAGGATGGTTGGTCCACCAACTAAGTCCTAAATTTCTATTCATACTTAAGTCATATGAAACAGGCAGTATAATGATGAAGCATTTCAATAAATTCACAGCCAACAAGATGAGGTATCTATTATGTACTAAAAGCACAAAAGGTGAAAGAACAATATTCTAGAAAGTCTAGCAAAAATTAGAGACATCTATGCAATTATGTACTGCATACTCAATTAAACGTTAAACAACGGCCATTGGATCCCACAGCACCGCCTCCACTGCCGCCCAAGCTAGAAGTTTACTTTAACTTCCCCTTGGAAGCGCCCGCCGGCGACACCCCACTAGTGCCAGCATATCATTTCCTGCACATGCCGCTTCTGGCATGACCACGTCTCGGCCTGCAGCCGGCGCACGTCCATGCACCTGCTCCACAGCCACAGCAGCCGATCCAACGGATGGAGATCGTGCCGCATGCGGAAAGCTGCTTAAGCTCCTCAAGTGAACCCCTAGGGGCTCCGTCTCTCCACCTGGTGTTCAAGAAACCCAAATTGTTCGTCGTTCCCGTCACTCCTAGTGCTCCAGCAGAAGGGACTGATGATAATTTCACCAAGCCGTGGTATTTCCCCAATTCTCCTAGTGTTTAGCCTCGGCCGTGCACAATATGCACCGAGATCCCATAGTCGTGTGCCATCATAATCCAGAGGCAATCTGAATCTATATATCATTTAAGTTGCAATGTATTTTCATTGTTGTTCTCATGTGTCGCTGCCATGTATTGGGATTACTGTGGTGTTGTTTATCACCATGTTGTTTCCTTCTACTAATCATGTAATCTGTTCACTCTTGTCTTGTGTTTTGTTTTGGTGTGGGTGCACTCTTGTCTTATGTTACCATAATGTATTTTGAATGAAAATCATATAATCAGGTTAGTCCATTAGTTAATCAATATCTTGTTTGGTGTGGTGTTTGAGATAATTGATTTGAGGTGAAGGGAGAAAATATTTCTCAAACACCGATGTTGTTACAAGTTTTGATGCAAAGCGAAGAAGTATGAAATATTCAAATTCCAAATTCAGGAAATCGTACTCAAGGATCGAACGACCCTGAAAATCATAAAAGTCCATACTCATGTCATCCAAGCGCGAGGTTGTTGTAGTATATCATGAAAAATGTTTGTTGTAACCTTTATAACTGAACTATAAATGGCCAGTAACATTCAAATCCCAGGCGGCTTCATTTGTTGATGTCATGAAGGCGGCATGAACATTGATCTTTATCCAGATTTCTCGGGGGATCATGGCCGTGAATTTCGGTACATCGATCAGTCTTAACAGTATTAGATATATCCAAATGTATAGAAAACTACAGTAATTAACTCGTGTGGTGATATCTAAAGTAGTGGAAGGTCTTTGGTATATTAATTTTATGTAATAAGAATAATCTTTAAAAATGTACAGTAGCGATCATTGTACGACCATATTTGAAGTACAAAGTTATAAGTTGTCTTAACATGAAATATTTTTATAATAATATTTGTGGCATTCTATTGTAGTACTTATCTCTTGGATTTGCAGTATAGCATATCTTATTTTCGTCCATGTACATGATCTTGTTGCATCATGAGATTACTAGTGATTTTAGGTATTTTCCGATTGGGTTATTCTAGGGATTAGGATTGCAAACGTAGTTGATCTAATATGACCCACATCTAGATGTTTTACACATACCTTGTGTAAGGTGATACGTCTCCAACGTACTTATTTTTCCAAACACTTTTGCGCTTGTTTTGGACTCTAACTTGCATGATTTGAATGAAAATAACCCGGACTAACGCTGTTTTCAGCAGAACTGCCATGATGTTGTTTTATGTGTAGAAAACAAAAGTTCTCGGAATGACCTGAAAATCCACGGAGATAAGTTTTGGAAAATAAAAAAAATACTGGCGAAAGAATCAAGACCAGGGGGGCCACACCCTGTCCACAAGGGTGGGGGCGCGCCCACCCCCTGGGCGCGCCCCCTGTCTCGTGGGCCCCCTGACGCTCCACAACCTCAACTCCAACTCCATATATTCCGTTTCGTGGAGAAAAAAATCAGAGAGAAAGTTTCATCGCGTTTTACGATACGGAGCCGCCGCCAAGCCCTAATCTCTCTCGGGAGGGCTGATCTAGAGTCCGTTTGGGGCTCCGGAGAGGGGGATTCGTCGCCGTCGTCATCATTAACCATCCTCCATCCACCTCATGATGCTCACAGTCGTGCGTGAGTAATTCCATCGTAGGCTTGCTAGACGGTGATGGGTTGGATGATATTTACCAAAGCCCCCCTGACTGGGCTCGGCGCATAGGGCCACGTGGAGGAACATTGGTCCCGGTTCGTGTTTGAACCGGGACTAATGGGTGGAGGTATTAGTAACGACCCATTAGTCCCGGTTCATGAACCGGGACTAAAGGCCCTTACGAACCGGGACTATTAGGTGCTTTTCTACTAGTGTTTGCTAGGGTTTGATCCCTAGTATCCACTATGTTCTGAAATTGATGT
>NW_021174509.1:0-1989 GCF_002162155.2 Triticum dicoccoides
TTGGTTACCTCACCAGTTTTGATATTGCCAGATCAGACTAAGGATTATGAGGTGTATTGCGACGCTTCACGTCGAGGACTTGGAGCAGTGCTTATGCAGGAAGGAAGAGTTGTTTCGTATGCTTCACGACAACTTAAGCCCCATGAGTTGAATTATGCCACTCATGATTTGGAGTTAGCAGCCGTTGTGCATGCCCTGAAGACGTGGAGACATTTTCTCATTGGAAATCATTGTGAAGTATATACGGATCACAAGAGTTTGAAGTACATCTTCACACAGAAGGAATTGAATCTCAGACAAAGGAGATGGTTAGAACTTATCAAGGATTATGATATGAGATTGCATTATCATCCCGGAAAGGCTAATGTCGTAGCAGACGCATTGAGCCGTAAGAGCCACGTCAATACCCTAATGATGGGAGGAATACCCAATGAGTTAGCCGAGGACCTTCGTGAGCTATGTTTGGAAATAGTTCCGAGAGGCTATGTAGCAGCATTGGAGATTCAGTCAACATTGATGGATAAACTCCGCATACGGAAGGAGGTGCAGGACACCGTTACCAAACCAGTTTTCTTATAACAATAGTTACCAAACCAGTTTGAAGATGGCCCCTTTCGAAGCTTTATACGGAAGGAGGTGCAGGACACCGTTATCATGGAACGAAGTTGGAGACCGTCAATTCTTTGGACCATATTTGATTAAGGAGTCTGAACAGAAGGTTAAGTTGATTCAAGACAGGCTCAAGGTAGCCCAGTCCAGACAGAAGAGCTATGCCGATTCAAAGCGCAAAACGATTGAGTATGAAGTTGGAGACAGAGTATATCTCAGAGTATCCCCGCTTCGAGGAGTTAAGCGTTTTGGAGTTAAAGGAAAGTTAGCACCCCGTTTCGTTGGACCGTATAAGATTTTGCAACGTATGGGAGAAGTTGCTTATAAGTTGGAATTGCCAGAAGGACTGTCAGGAGTTCATGATGTATTCCATGTTTCTCAGTTGAAGAAATGCCACCCAGAGATAGCAGAGGTACCGTTAAGAGACACAGTGCCACTGGAAGCAATTCAGTTGAAGGATGACTTGACATATGAGGAAAAACCTGTTAAGATTCTCGATTATGCCAGCAGAGTTACCCGCAGCAAAGTTATCAAGTTTTGTAAAGTTCAGTGGAGCCACCACACTGAGGATGAAGCCACCTGGGAAAGAGAGGAAGTTTTGCTCAAGGACCACCCTCACCTATTTTCTAGCCAACCCGAATCTCGAGGGCAAGATTCATCTTAAGGGGGTAGGTTTGTAACATCCCAAATTTTCAATTTGAAATGTTATACATTAGGTCATCATGCATACCATGTTTTTCTCGCATTTTCCGATCCTAGAAAATTTCACGCAACTCAAGGACCCTCGGAGAGAGTTGGAAGTTTCATTATTTTCATATTTGGGATTTCTCAAATTTTGAAAATAGGATCATTTGGATTTATTTAATTATCTTCATAAAGTTTTCCTATAAAAATTTTGAGAGAGGGAATAATATGACTTTCCCAAAATTAGGAATAATGAAGATTTAATAAATAAACCCATTTTGGTTTTGCCGGAGTTTTATTTGCGTTTTATTTGCCTTAGGGAAAAATGCGTGTTTTAAAAAAAAATTGCATTTAGGCCCCGAGTAAAGTTCATTTTTTGTTCGACTCGTTTTTAGGAGTCGGGGAAAGTTTACTGTATTAATTTTGGAGTTCGTTTAGATTTTTTTTATTTTGTCGCTCTGCGCGCGAGACCGTTTAAAAAAAAAAAAAAAAAAACTGCAGCGCCTTGGGCCAAAGGCCCAAGCTGCTAGCCGCCGGCCGGCCAAGCCAAGGCCACCCCGCGCGCGCGCCAAGCCAGGGAGCCGCCGCCGCTTCTTTTGCCTAGTCCTAGTAGGACTCTTTTCCTACTTCGTTTATTCCGTATCTAATCCTAGATCTATTCCTAATCCTAATCTATTTCTTGCCCCCTACCCCAAG
>NW_021174510.1:0-1675 GCF_002162155.2 Triticum dicoccoides
TGGCGCGCGCCCAAGAGGCCTCGGCCACCTCCTGCTTCCACCGAGGCGTTCCCGAGCCTCCCCCTCACGCCACCACGATGCCACGAACCCCTCCCTGGTGGCCCTCTCTCCTCTCCCTCACTCGCTGCCCTCCTTCCCCTCTCCCTCTTCGCTCTTCGCCCGAACAGAGAGCCGCCACCGTCGTTCGCTGCCGCCATGCCCACCATGCTCCTCTCGCCTCCCCGTGTAGTCTGCAAACTCCGCCACCGCCTGTTACGTCGCCTCGAGCAAGCCCCGAGCGCTCAGACGCCCCAACTCGACCGCATCGACTCGTCTTCAAGCTTCGGTCGCCGGAGATCGCCGTTGCTGTCCCGTCGCCCCAGGCCTTCCCCGAGCACGCCGACCGTCTCATCGTGATCTCCGTGAGCCCCTACTTCGTTTCCCCTAACCCCACGTCCGATTTTGAGCTCCAGCCGCTCCCTCCACCGGAGCCGAGACGCTCCGCCGCACGGGCTCGTCGCCGGTGAAGCCCCGGTGACCTTTTGGTCCCATGCGTCCGTTGCACTCGTTTCGTTCCGTAGAGTAAAACTAGCGCGACAACCATCTCATTTGCGCACCGCAGCACCGGTCCCGCGAACCCCCGAGCTCCGGCCGCCGCCGGGGTCGATGCCGCGCTCAACTCCGGCCACCCCACGCCCTCTCGTGGGTCCCCCTAGATGCGCGGGAGCACGGGCTCACCCCTGGTGCCCTCAGCGCGACCAGCCGCGGGCTATAGCGCCGTCCCGAGCAACTCCGGCGAGGTCTCGCCGTCACCGTGGTCGCCGGCGTCACTAGCTGACGTGGCGCTGATTTAGTTAGCACTAATGACCACGCTAAACACCCCCACAGACACTGACAGCGGGCCCCATAGCGGGTCAAAGCCCGAGTCAACGCGGTATTAGCCCCTGTGTCACTGACGTGTGGACCCCACACGTCAGGTTTGACCCTGACCGGCCCCTGTTGACTTGCTGACATCATGCCGACGTCATGCCGACGCAGTAAAGTATTTCTGGAATTAAATAAATTAGGAAATGATTTATAATTCCATAAAATTGTATAAACTTCAATAAATCATAGAAAATTAACCATAACTCCAAATTAAATAAATTATATATGAAAAATTATCAGAAAAATTCAAGGAATCCATCTGTACCATTTTCATGCATGTTAGAACAACTTATATATGCTGTTTAGCACAAATAAATTAAAGGGCATTTAAATAATCACATATGGAGTTTGAATTTGAATCGTGTATTCCAACCAACTTCATTTAATCTGTTGCTAGTTGCATTAGCTCAAAACACATTCATATTGCCATGTCATGAGCATGCATCATATTGTGCATTTCATTGATTGCATTTCTTCTTTGTTGTCGGTATCTGTTCCCTCCCGGTAGACGATGTTCCGATGTGGTGATCGTTGACACTGATGAAGACTCAATGTTATCTTCAGAAGTGCCAGGCAAGCAAAACCCCCTTGTTCATTCCGATACAATCCCACTCTCTCGCTCCTGCTCTCTTTTACTGCATTAGGACAACACCGATTCAACTGTTACATGCTGCGGTAGTTGAACCCCTTTATCCTCTGCATGACCTGTCATTGCCACAGTAAATAGATGAAACCCACTAGCATGAGTAGGAGTTGTTTGAGCCCTGTT
>NW_021174511.1:0-627 GCF_002162155.2 Triticum dicoccoides
ACCCTTGGAGAGAGTTGGAGATTTCGTTATTTTCATATTTGAGAGTTTTCTCGAATTGAAAAGAGGATCATTTGATTTATTTATTTCATCTTCAATTATTTTTCCGTTATCAAAAATATAAGAGAGGGAATAATATGACTTTCCCAAATTTAGGAAAATGAAGATTTAATAAATAGATCAAATTTTGTTTGCCGGAGTTTTATTTGCATTTTATTCGGATAGGGAAAATGCGCGTTTTTGAAAATTTTATTTTAGGTCCCGAGTAAAGTTCATTTTGCTCAGCTCATTTTTAGGAGTCGGAGAAATTTACTTTATTAATTTTGGAGTTCGTTTAGATTTTCTTTTATTTATTTCTCTGCGCGCGAGACCGTTAAAAAAAAATTGCAGCGCCTTGGGCCAAAGGCCCAAGCCGCTAGCCGCCGGCCGGCCAAAAGGCCATAGCTAGCGCGCGCACCAGGGAGCCAGGAGCCGCCGTTTCCTTTCTTTCCTAGTCCTAGTAGGACTCTTGTCCTATGTTCGTTTATTCCGTATCTATTTCTAGATCTTTTCCTTTTGTTTCCTAATCCTAATCTATTTCTTGTTCCCTACCCCAAGCAAAACCCTCCCCTCCCCAATATAAATACCCAA
>NW_021174512.1:0-1542 GCF_002162155.2 Triticum dicoccoides
TGGCGCGCGCCCAAGAGGCCTCGGCCACCTCCTGCTTCCACCGAGGCGTTCCCGAGCCTCCCCCTCACGCCACCACGATGCCACGAACCCCTCCCTGGTGGCCCTCTCTCCTCTCCCTCACTCGCTGCCCTCCTTCCCCTCTCCCTCTTCGCTCTTCGCCCGAACAGAGAGCCGCCACCGTCGTTCGCTGCCGCCATGCCCACCATGCTCCTCTCGCCTCCCCGTGTAGTCTGCAAACTCCGCCACCGCCTGTTACGTCGCCTCGAGCAAGCCCCGAGCGCTCAGACGCCCCAACTCGACCGCATCGACTCGTCTTCAAGCTTCGGTCGCCGGAGATCGCCGTTGCTGTCCCGTCGCCCCAGGCCTTCCCCGAGCACGCCGACCGTCTCATCGTGATCTCCGTGAGCCCCTACTTCGTTTCCCCTAACCCCACGTCCGATTTCGAGCTCCAGCCGCTCCCTCCACCGGAGCCGAGACGCTCCGCCGCACGGGCTCGTCGCCGGTGAAGCCCCGGTGACCTTTTGGTCCCATGCGTCCGTTGCACTCGTTTCGTTCCGTAGAGTAAAACTAGCGCGACAACCATCTCATTTGCGCACCGCAGCACCGGTCCCGCGAACCCCCGAGCTCCGGCCGCCGCCGGGGTCGATGCCGCGCTCAACTCCGGCCACCCCACGCCCTCTCGTGGGTCCCCCTAGATGCGCGGGAGCACGGGCTCACCCCTGGTGCCCTCAGCGCGACCAGCCGCGGGCTGTAGCGCCGTCCCGAGCAACTCCGGCGAGGTCTCGCCGTCACCGTGGTCGCCGGCGTCACTAGCTGACGTGGCGCTGATTTAGTTAGCACTAATGACCACGCTAAACACCCCCACAGACACTGACAGCGGGCCCCATAGCGGGTCAAAGCCCGAGTCAACGCGGTATTAGCCCCTGTGTCACTGACGTGTGGACCCCACACGTCAGGTTTGACCCTGACCGGCCCCTGTTGACTTGCTGACATCATGCCGACGTCATGCCGACGCAGTAAAGTATTTCTGGAATTAAATAAATTAGGAAATGATTTATAATTCCAGAAAATTGTATAAACTTCAATAAATCATAGAAAATTAACCGTAACTCCAAATTAAATAAATTATATATGAAAAATTATCAGAAAAATTCAAGGAATCCATCTGTACCATTTTCATGCATGTTAGAACAACTTATATATGCTGTTTAGCACAAATAAATTAAAGGGCATTTAAATAATCACATATGGAGTTTGAATTTGAATCGTGTATTCCAACCAACTTCATTTAATCTGTTGCTAGTTGCATTAGCTCAAAACACATTCATATTGCCATGTCATGAGCATGCATCATATTGTGCATTTCATTGATTGCATTTCTTCTTTGTTGTCGGTATCTGTTCCCTCCCGGTAGACGATGTTCCGATGTGGTGATCGTTGACACTGATGAAGACTCAATGTTATCTTCAGAAGTGCCAGGCAAGCAAAACCCCCTTGTTCATTCCGATACAATCCCACTCTCTCGCTCCTGCTCTCTTTTAC
>NW_021174513.1:0-1497 GCF_002162155.2 Triticum dicoccoides
GCATATCTGGTTGTTTCCTGCTGAAGAGCGGGTGGACGAGCAGCCAGCAAACATGGTTGCTGCGGCCAGAGCTTCTGATGCTAGGCATAGTAAGTAGAGAAGAGGAGAAGCGAACATTGGATATGTCAGTTTCATTACTTGCAGAGTAGCATTGCACCATATATAGTCATAGTATAGGTTTGCAATCGAACCAGCTACAGGAGCACGTCTTTCTTTTTTCTAAAACTCGGCAATGTCTCTTTACTGGTACACTAGCTTGTTCTGTACGCCTTCCCAAGTCTTTGATTTTCTTTCCCTTTTTTGCGAGGAAGGAAGGAGGAAAAAATTGAGAGTTCCTGGGACTCGAACCCAAGACCTCTCGGTTGAAAACTAAGGGTGCTAGTCACTTATGTGGCGAACGTTCCCTGTGAGGAGGACGGCAGACGAACGCATTTTCCTCGCAATTTTCTTCCTATATATAAAAAAGTATGCTACTTGGTGTCCGCTTAGTCAACAAACGATTGTGCCAACCTTGACCTTTGGATTGACATTCAACGTCTGTCGCGTTTCTTCAGTCTCTTCTTCCTCGAGCCACCAAAGCCAAACCAGCGCCGGCGGGACCGCCTGCTCCCGCCTCCCACGGCTGGCTGTGATCTTCCCCAGCTCCTGTTCGTTCCCATCCGAGGCCTCACCATCGTCCTTCGCATTGGTTCGCTCGCCGCGGCGCCGCCCTCCTATGTTGTCAACATGGTCAACAACCGAGAGGAATAAGGAGATGACTGTACATGGTGAGGATGACAGTAGGGACCCAGCAGCGCGCGCAGTAATTTTGTTTTCTCGGGACGGAGAAGGGTATCAAATGGGTTGTGCGGGATCTGTGGCCCGTCTAGCCCAGGCTTTTATTTCATATGTTTAGCACATGACCAACCCAGTTTGTTTTTTCCTTTCTGAAAATGGCTAGCCAGCTATTTTGTTTTTTGCAGAATAACCAACGTATGCCTACTTGCTTTTCTACGCCCTGCTGGGCCGGAAATCTTTCAAGATGAGGAGGGATGCATTTTGCCCAGAAAATGGGCTATAAGTAATAAGAAATGGGCTATAAGTAATAATAAATGGGTTGTAAAATGAAAAAAATACAGCAAACAGGCAATTAGTTCTAAAATACTGTTTTCTTTTGGATTTTGATATTTTAAATTTCATTGTTTTTGTGCGAGTAAAATTTCATTGAATTTAAATTAAGGTATATTTAGATTTAAAATTAATTTGAATCTGGCTAGAAATTTCGGGCTGTATGCTGTTTGGGATAGACTTGGAGGCTGACTTGTGGGTCTACTAGGTTGACGTGTACTTTGGCTTTGTCAACTTAGTCCACAAACGATTCCAGCAGCAGTTACCTTTGGATGTTAATCCAACGGCCGTGCTGCTTCTTCAATATCTAATCTTCTTGCTAACCAGCTCCCGCCTCCCGTGGCTGGCTATGCTGCTGCACAGGCTGCACCGCCCCACCCTACTTCATTG
>NW_021174514.1:0-3351 GCF_002162155.2 Triticum dicoccoides
GAATAAGATTGACTTGTGTGTTGGTAAAACTAGCTTATCAAAAGAGAATTACTATGGACATTGTGGATAGGGAGAAATTAAGATGCCTGCAATTTGCTGACCAAAATCCAGAAATTGTGTTACTGCATGATTTAGATATTTCCACACATGCTGATGAGAGGGGCTATACCCCTTCTGGTCCTGTTTTCAACTCTAGATCAGGGGGCATTGCTGATCTGGGTGTAAACAGCCCAGCTGTTCTTTCTAAGAATGTGCCTTGTGGCCTATCTCACCCTTTTAAAATCCAATGATAGGTTCCTTTTGGAATATTCGTGGTCTAGGGCAACCGGGTAAAATTCAGTGCCTAGGGGATTTTATTAATAACAACCATATTGATTTTGTTGGTTTCTTTGAAACCAAGAGGGGAAAAAATGATGATATTACCATTAGGAGAATTGCTGGTGGAAATGATTTTTCTTGGCAACAACTCCCTGCTATTAACACTGCTGGTGGGATCCTGGTGGGGATTAATAATGATCTGTTTGAGATAATTGGCTTTATTAATAAAACTTATTGTGTTGTGACTACTGTTAAGAACAAAAAAGATGGTTTTGTTTGGCACTTTGTTGCTATGTATGGTATTGCTTACAATGATATGAAAATGGAATTTATTGCTGAACTACATGATGTTATGGCAAATCTCACATATCCTGTGATTTTGGGTGGAGACTTTAATTTTGTGAGATCTGCTACAGATAAGAGCAATAGCATCATTAATAATCAACTTGCCTTCCTTTTCAATGATTGGATAAATAGGTGGGGTCTTATGGAAATTAGCATTGCTAATCGAAGTTTTACTTGGAGTAATAATCAGGATGGTCCTGTTTTTGCTGCTATTGATAGAGTCTGTGTGTCCCCTTCTTGGGATGCTCGGTTTCCTTTATCTGTTTTAAATGCTTTACCCAGAATTGGTAGTGATCATACCCCCCTGATTTTAGACACATCAGCTAGGAGGGTTACCTCCCCAAAAAAATTTGGTTTGAAAAATGGTGGCTTGACTACCCAGAATTTAAAACTATGTTTATAGAGGTGTGGAATACCCCGGTAGTGGGGAGGACTGCTATTGATGTTTGGTTAAAAAAAGCTAAATTATTTCGGAAAAAGGCGAAAGGCTAGAGTATTAATATTGAAGCTGCTCTTAAGAAGAAAAAAAGAGACCTCATGCAAGAATTTGATATCCTAGATGTTTTTGCCGAGTCAAATCGTGTATCGGATGAGGATAGGCTTCGGATGAGGGAGATTAAAAAAGAGCTCGATGATATCTTGCGTAAGGAGGAGGTTGCCTTGTGGCAACATTCAAGGGATCATAGAATTAAAGATGGAGACAAAAATAATGCCTATTTTCATGCGCTTGCCAATCACAGGCATAGAAAAAAATCATTTGACTGAGCTAAATGGGGATTCTGGCCCTGTTTTTACTACTAATGAAATGCTAGATGTAGCTACTACTTTTTATAAAAACCTGTTTGGGTATGAAGCAACACATGATATTCATCTTGGCCCTTCCTCCTGGGAGGAAGATGAGCTGGTTACTACGGAAGAAAACGAAATGCAACAAAGAAAATTTTCTGAAGAAGAGATTAAGGGAGCCATTTTTGGCTCTTATGCACATGGAGCGCCTGGCCCTGATGGCTTGTCTTTCCTCTTTTATCAAACCTTCTAGGAGGTGATTAAAAAAGACTTTATCGCCATGGTTAGAGATTTTGAGGAGGTAAATTAGATATTCATAGACTTAATTTTGCTCTGATTGTGTTGATCCCAAAGGAGGTGAATGCTAAAGACATGAAGAACTTCAGACCTATTAGTCTTAGTAATTGTGCTATTAAGATTTTTACAAAAGCTATGACTAATAGATTTTCCCCTATCAGTCATAGAATGATTTCTCCCAATCAAACTGCATTTATCAAGGGCAGATATATACTTGAAAGTGTGGTCCTGACACATGAGGTTATTCATGAAGTTAAGAAATCTGGTTGGCAAGGGCTTGTGCTCAAACTAGACTATGAAAAAGCTTATGATAGAGTAAGTTGGGACTTTCTTTTTGAAATGCTTAGTTCCAGAGGTTTTGGGAAAAAATGGATTTCTTGGATTAAAACAACTCTTTTGCAGAGTACACTTAGTGTGAGGATTAATGACACTACTGGGCCTTACTTTATGGGGGGGTCTTAAACAAGCAGATCCCTTCTCCCCTTTGCTTTTTAATTTAGTGGATGATGTCTTCTCCAAAATGCTAATCAAGGCTTCAAAGCATGGCCTAATCTCTGGTCTTTTGACCAACATTATCCCTGCGGAAGTGATCAACTTGCAATATGCTGATGATACACTTCTCTTTTTAGAGAACTCATATCACAAAGCCAGGAATTTTAAGTGGATTTTATCCTGTTTTGAAAACCTATTTGGTATGAAAATCAATTTCCACAAGAGTGATTTACTCACCATAAATGTGGAGGAGGAGGAGGAGTCTAACACCTTTGCTCAAATTTTCTGTTGTAAGTTGGGGTCTTACCCTATCAAATATTTGGGAGTGCCTCTGCACTATGACAAATTGAGGAGAGAAGATTTACAACCAATTATTGATAGAATTATCAAGAATATTTCTGGTTGGCTGGGTAGATACTTGACCTACAGGGGGAAGTTGATCTTACTGTGTGCCTGTATTGTTAGTATTCCTGCCTACCTTATGGCCATGATTAAATTCCCTAAATGGGCAATTAATGCCATTAATTCTCAAATGACTCATTTTTTCTGGGGTAATATAGATTATCAACATAAATACCATCTGGCCAACTGGGGTCTGGTTACTAGAAAAAAGGAATTTGGGGGGCTTGGTATCCCCAACTTGAAAGAATTCAACATGGCCCTTTTGGCCTCATGGGGAAAACGTTACTTTGACTCTAATGACAGTGATTGGAAAAGATTGTGGATTTTAAATATAACACTCACTCGCCGAATGTTCTATGGGCCAAACAAAAAATTGGGTCCCCCTTCTGGAAAAGTGTGACCAGTGGCTTTAAATGCTTCAAAAACTTTCTACGTTTGGAAGGTGGGGTGAGGTGATAAAATAAGCTTTTGGCATGATACGTGGGCTAGGAATTGTTCCCTAAGAACTATGTTTTGGAACCCGTTTGAAATTTGCAACCAGCCTGATTGTTCAGTGGCTCAAGTGTGGGATGGGACTACTCTGAAACTTACATTTAGGCGATATGTCAATCTGAGGGGGATGCTTAGGTGGAATCAATTACAAGACCACATTAGGGATTTCCCCTGTCTACCTCCCCAGATTTGCCCATCTGGTCTCTTGAACCTAAGGGG
>NW_021174515.1:0-1230 GCF_002162155.2 Triticum dicoccoides
TGATAATTTTTCATATATAATTTATTTAATTTGGAGTTACGGTTAATTTTCTATGATTTTTAGAAGTTTTAGGCATTTTCTGGAATTTCCTGAATATAATTAAATCCAGAAAATACTTTATGACATCAGCAGTGCGTCATGCTTGCATCAGCAAGTCAACAGGGCTGCCCCGGGTCAAACCTGACCAGGGGGTCCCATTAGTCAGCGTCACAGGTTAACAGGGGGGTTTATTTTAGTTTAATTAAGGATTAGGGCACTAGGGCCCACATGTCAGTGGCTCTGGGGTTAGATTAGGTGGTGATTAGCTTAAGCTAATCACCTGATGGCGGGGGCCCACCTGTCAGTGTCAGCAGAGGGGGGTAGTTAAAATAAAATAACTAAACTAATTAACAGGGGGGGCTGGCCCCACCTGTCATCGACCCAGAGGGGGGGGGTGTCCCGCCGTGGTCAACGTGGTCAGACCCACCGGCGGCTTGACGCCGGCGAGGCCAGACGCGGTGGTGCGCGTCGGAAACCCACTACAGGGGCTCTTTTGGCGCGCAGGGAGCAGCTACGGGGAGAGGGTGGAGTGGCGCATCCAACGGTGGCGGTGGCGGAGGCTGGGGTGGCCGGAGCTGCCGGCGGCGACCTCTTTTGCGGCTGCCGGAGCTCGGGTGTTCGCGGGACCGGCGCTGCGGTGTGCAAACAAGACGGTGGTCGCGCTAGTTTTACTCTACGGAACGCAATGAGTGCAACGGACGCAGGCGTGGGACCAAAAGGTCACCGGAGCTTCACCGGCGACGAGCCCGTGCGGCGGAGCGTCTCGGCTCCGGTAGAGGGGGCGGCTAGAGCTCGAAATCGAGCTTGGGGGTAGGGGGAAACGGAGCAGGGACTCACGGGGATCGTGCAGGGAGGGTCAGCGAGCTCGGGGGCGCGCCGGAGTGGCCGAATTCGACGGAGAAGATCCTCGGCGGCCGGCGAGGGGGAAAACGTCGGGGGCGGCGTTCCGGGGCTCTTCTGGTCGCGTGAGACGACGAGGAGGACGAGGGAGGACTTGCGGAGCTCTGGGAGGCGTCGGGGAGGCGAGAGGGGGATGGTGGCCGCGGCGAACGGCGTCGGTGGCGACGGCTGTGTTCGGGTTCGGGCGAGAGAGAAAGAGCAGAGGGGCGGGGCCTCGAGGAAGAGTGAGAGGGGTCCGAGGGGGCTGCGTGGCGTCGCGGGAGGGAACCAGGGGAGGAGGAGGCAGCCAGG
>NW_021174516.1:0-928 GCF_002162155.2 Triticum dicoccoides
GATGCTGGGTCATGGATGCCTGTCCCTGTAAGTCTGTGCCACTTTGGGTTTACGACTAGCCATGTCAGCCCGGGCTCCTTATCATATGGATGCTAGCGACACTGTCATATACGTGTGCCAAAAGGCGCAAACGGTCCCGGGCAAAGGTAAGGCGACACCCGTGGGAATACCGTGCGTGAGGCCGCAAAGTGATATGAGGTGTTACATGCTAGATCGATGTGGCATTGAGTCGGGGTCCTGACAGCGTTGGTATCAGAGCTTGACTGCCTGTAGGATTACCAAGCCAAACTGGTCGAAGTTGAGTCTAGAAATTCTTTAGCTATATAAGGGAATTGATTGTGGGATGGAACGTAAGGCTCTTTTTACTCCTTATACCTCATGGCCTTCTGATCTGAGTCATCATCTTCTCTTCTATGGGGATTAAGAACTAGGCTATCTCTTCTTTCTGTCAGGATCACGCGTTACTAATCAGTGGACTTATAAGATTGTTGGATTCAAGCCTCAGTTCAGTTCCTACTATCTTCTGTATGTTAACTGTTGATCTCGAAACCTTGATATTGTGCTTCTGAGTGGTTATGCCACCATTTTTGTGAATGTCTCAAATCTTTTCTGAGCATTTACAGCCGTTATGCTGTCCGAGTCATCCCAGGTTTCTAAAGAGTCTGATGCATTTGCAAAATCCTTTTCCTCCGGTTTCAATGTCTGTTAGGCCAGGTTAATCACACAAATTGTAGAGCTGAGGTACTCTACTGCCTCAACCTTTATGTTGGAGTTATTACTATGACCCTAGGTGTCTCAGGGGATCATCTAGTAGTCTAGCCATGATTTATGTTCCAGTGTGATGACTCTGGCCGTCATTATCGAAAGCATCCCGTGATGCCATTTAGTAGTAGGTATTCTACTCCTGGGTTTTGAACCCGAGATTCAC
>NW_021174517.1:0-8656 GCF_002162155.2 Triticum dicoccoides
GGACACGGCTATTCGAATAGGTTTATCCTCTGCAGAGGGTGTACTCTTTACCCACGAGTAACGGATTTCTCTAGTCCAGCAGGACTAATTCCGTCTACGGTCTTTTTGTTGAAAACACACCTAACTTGCACACACCAGCTTATCTCACACGTGTCTGGAATCACCCACGACACCTGTTAAGCAAACTCTAAGTGGGGAGGCTACAACCTCGCGTAGCATGGGATCAAATTTATATCGCGCGCTCTAAGGGGTGGCCTCCCCTCTCGGTCCCAACCGGAAACACCCATGCCCCCGGACCAGGTGGCCTGCCTACCAGCTACAACCGGTATCTTCCACCATGGCCTCTCTGTACGGTGTGTGCTGGAAAGAGGTTGACAACTTACTGAACCGTACTCTACTTGCTGTAGAGACGAGTGGTAGTACGAAACAAGTATGGGGGTTACTGGAACAAGACTCGATCTACGGTCGACTCAGGAGGCTCAAGTATTCCCTGCATGATTAGCATGACGAATATATTTCATCCATCAGAGTCACCTCTCATATCGCCTTACCATGCCATACCAGACATAACCGTCCCGACGGAGACCGGCGACAAACTCAAGCATACCCAAGGCAGAGGTTTTCCCGGGTTCCTGCCGGTATGCATGCAAGGCATATGAGGGTGATTATCATCACAAGTGTGTCCATTTCTAACAGCATGGAAGTCAGCAACATGTACCCATGCATATGATCATATCACATGAAATAACAAGTCCTTCGAAATGCGGTGGTGTTATAAATGTATCAACGATCACACCAAAAATATTATGCCGGGATTCAGAATGCTTGCCTTTAATGTTGTGGAGGGGTGAGATGCTCTCCAAAACTTTTGAAAGCTTCTTCTCTCTCCCAAAATCCTATTTAAAAATATATTTGAATTAACACATATTTCAAAAACAGAACCAAAAAGTTGTTAAAAAAATTTCAAATAAATCTTAAAATAAACTAGATCAAATTTGAGGAAGGTAGCAAAAAGAATCAACTCATTTGGAGTTATATTTAAAAAGTTATAGCCAGTCAAAGATTTGGTCAAATCTGTTATTTAAATTAAAACAGAAAATAAAACGATTCAGACGAGATTACGCTTTCGGTACAGAGGAGGCGTACTTGAGGCTTTACGCCTCCACTTAACCACGCAGACGGCGCGGGGTGTCACTGACAGTGGGCCTGCCTGGCCCACTGGTCAGGTTTGACCAGTCGCCTTGCATCGTCTCCCTCCTTTGCCCGAGCGGAGCGGGGCTCCGGCGATCGTCGCCGGCGTTTGGCTGCTCCTCGCGGGCCCCCGAGGGTGGGGATGGATCCGTAAGGCTGGGGCGGTCCTCCCGGTAGTCGTTGGGTCGGCGGGGACGGAGTGAGCTGCCGGCGGCGAGCTCTGCGGCGGAGGAAGTCTTCGGTGGCGAAGTGACTTTGTGGCGGCGTTGGCTCCCGATCAAAATCAAGTAGGGAAAAAGGCTCACGGGATGATGTGGAAGCTCTTGGTGAAGAGAACGGAGAGGGGGGAGCCCTGGTGGTGCCGAATTGGCCGGGGCAGTGGCGGCGGCTGCAGTTGCCGGAGATGAGGAAGGAGGCCTCCCCGGGTCGATTGGCTGCCAAAGGGGGTCGTCGGGAGGTGGCTTGGGACTGCCTGCGTGCGGGGATGAGCTCTGGGCTCCTTATATAGGCGAGTCGAGGCGGTTCAGCGGCGGCCGCGGATGAGCTCGTCGGCGACCGTCTTTCTGTAGCTGCAGGAGAACGTGGCGGCGACGAGAGCTAGGGGACGAAGCTGTGGATGAGCACGCGCTGCTCACAGGGGCAGGTGGCGAGCCGGGGTGGCTTGGGCGGCGTTGAACGGCGCAGGGCTGTCGGGCGGCAGCGGCGGCTAGCTCTTGGCTTACCGGGCGCGACGAGGGGCGGCTTGGCGCGTAGCTGAGAGAAGGGGCGCGCGTGGCGTGATGCTGCCGTGTGGGCCAAAGCCAGGGGGGCCAGCGTGTCGGCTCGGGCGCGTGGCTGCAATTTGCGCACTCTGGGCGCGCCCAGTGCACGCACGGGACGTGCTCGACGAAATGCTATGGCATGTTAGGGGGCTCCAAACCACAAGAAAGTTAGCAGGGTGGGGTTATAGTTTAAGGCAAAACCATTGGACATGCTGGTCTGGCCAGGGGATTAAGTTCATAGTGCAAACAAGGACTCATGTCAAAACTGATCATGCCCGAAAGGTGTTTGACAAAATGCCAAGGGCACTTAGGCATTTCTTGGAGTGGCCAAAATCTCCAGATCATTGTCTCTGTGGATGAAAGAGAGAGTGGTGAGGTTATTTGGCCAAAAGCAGAAACTTGCTAGTGTAACTTTAGCAGAATTTCAATTCTTGACAGGGAATATATGTCATTATTCCATGAACCAAAAATGATCCAAAAGGTGCATGCTCCTGGACTTAAGGGTTTAACATGGGGGACTACAAGTAGAAGAAATAATCAAAGGTTAAAGAGCAAGTAAAAACATGGTTGCTGTACAAACCATCAAGTTGGTCCAGAATGAAGATGAGGTTGATTCACTCAAATTTTTCAAAGAACATAAATAGGTTTTTGCACAACGTGAAACAATAGGCTCCTACTGACCTCCCCTAATTTTGGTAGAAGTTTTAAAGAAATATTTAAATAGGTTGTAGTGTAAAATTGCTCACTGGACCAGAGAACAAAATTTGCTGTGGAGCTCAAAATATTTCATGTATGAATTATATTTTTGCATAAAAGTGATTTAAAAACATCACATGACATCTCCAAATTTTTGTGGGAATTTTAAGTGAATTTATCAAAATGGTTGTAGTTCAAATATGGCCATTTCACCTTAAAAATCCATTTTTCAAGAAAACAATGATCAAGCAACTAATTTAGTTAATTAGTTACACTGATAAAAGGAAAGTTTTTCTTGAGAGGTTAAACAAGTCCAACAACATTTTTGAAAAGTTTTCTTTTTGGGAAAAACTCATCATAACAGGGAAGGAAATGATTTAAACAAAATCAAAATGGAGCTCAAAAAAATTCAAAGTTTTAAATCCTGGCAAAATTTTATTCCATTAAAACAAGGCCAAAATTTTGGGGTGTCACAATGCGGCAGCCATCCGGCGGCGCGGCGACTACATGGTGGTTCGGTGGCTCTACCAGTGGTGACAGCTGGCGCTACTCCGGCGTCGGCTCGTTTGTGGTCGGACCGTGTCGACCTTCGCTTCATCTCCTCATCCTCCGGGCTCTACTTCTGTCGATGGGCTGGCCCTCTCCTAGATGTGGTCCATCGGTCGTCTCATGCCCGGTGCAACGGGACCGACCTCGTCTCGCACACGGTGTTGTGGAACCGATCTCGTCTCGCGCATGGTGCAGCAGGATCGACCTCGTCTCACACATGGTGCAGTAGCACCGAGCTCGTCCCGCGGCCGATGCGGCAGGACGAGTCGATGGAGGCCCATGTTGGCCGGCCTACACTACAAGAAATATTTCAACTAGTGACCTTCTGTCAGTGACCCTGGAAGAATTGGTCATAGATCTATGACCATTTGAGACCAATTGGTCAAAAGGTGTTCAGGGGGCTCCAAACCCTAAACCATTGCGACCATTTTGGTCAGAAAGGTCGTAATTTCCTTACACGAAATGGTCATAAAGCAAACAGTGCTGGTCCGCTGCCTTATTTCTAGTTGTTAACGACCAATATAGATGGTTATAGCCTTGTAGATTGTGGTGGGTTGTGATGACTAGGCGTCATCTCATCAGTTTTGCCTATGTGTCATGTCCATGTGTCAGTTTTTGCCCTAGGTTGTGAAGAAACCTATATTTCTGTTATTCCAAAAATTGCCAAAAAAATCTCATAAATTGTTTGGATCATATCTTCATCAAATATGTCAAAAACCTTCCTTGCCTAGTTAAAAAATAATTCAACAATATTTATTTTCCTATTCTGTTCAAAGCAGCACTTTGTGAAGGAAGTACCACTTTGGCATGTCCTAATGGTATCCATTTTCTACGATGCTTTCCTATGCCCAAATAACCATCCTCCACCAAATACCAGCTCCATCCATTCATTATTTTAAGCCCAGCTTCAATATTCGTATTTATGTCCAGTGTTGTACTTTGCAAAGCAAGTACCACCTAGGATCCTCCTTTTGAGCTGAAAATTTGTGAAGACGGTGTACTTAGTGACTGTTCATCCTTGGCCAAAACTCACGCCCATTAGCCATCTGCATTTCCCGTACCGCTAATCAAACACTTGGCTGCTTATTCATGTTTGAGCATCGATCGGTCTCCTCGTGAAAATCTTATGTTGTGATTTTTCTTCCTAGCACCTACCTCGGGAGTGCCCAATCCGCTAGACATGCGTAGGCCGCCCAGAACACATGGCAACGCCACAGTCACGCGGTGACCACGCGGCGGGCATGCGAGTTTACGCGCTCTAGAGTTGGGGCCCTCGGCCACCGTCCAAACCTCGACGTATCGCCACCAAAACATGTATTTATGATTAAATAGGTGCTTATGGAACTAGAAATGATTTTTGGAAAAATAAATAGCAAACTATGAGGCAGTTGCAGTTCAAATTTGACCCGCTTCCTACTGAATCGGCGGGAATTTGTCTTTTTCACCAGAGGTGGATCAAAACTTTTGACACCCAACCATTTTGTCAATTGTGCATTAAATATGGCCTAGTATTTTCTAAAATTGATTAGGTCCGATTTTGCAACAAATATATGCCTTCACAGAAAACACTCATCGGGCACTCGGAAAATGGAAAATGTATTTTCCGTGAAAAGAAAATGAAAACTCCCTGAGGCAACATTGTTTGGAATTCCAAGATGCACCCTTGAGCACAATATGAGATTGATCATTTGAATGTGGCCATAAGATTGATCATTTGGCTTGAAAGCCATGAATCTTCATGCATGATAGCTCATTTCTGAGAACAGTTTTTAAAAATAATTGCTGTATTACAAGTTTATTATTTTTACTGGAAACTTGGTCACATATAATGACACAATGCGAAGGTTTTCCAATTTTTTGATTTTTTTTGAATTTTTTATGCCCGTTTCAAAATGCGGTCAAAACGGCGGGCTTGGCCGTTCCTAGCTAGTGGTTGAATCTTGCAATTTTTTTGGTGTTTCTCTGATTAAATAGATACTTATGTACCTAGAAATGATTTTTGGAGAAAATAAGTAGCAAACTATGAGGCAGTTGCAGTTCAAATTTGACCCGCTTCCAACTAAATCGGCGGGAATTTGTCTTTTTCACCAAAGGTGGATCAAAACTTTTGACACCCAACTATTTTGTCAATTGTGCATTAAATATGGCCTAGTATTTTAGAAAATTGATTTGGTCCAATTTTACGACAAATATATGATAGGTCCTTCACAAAAAAAACTCATTTCAGGCACTCAGAAAATGGAAAATGAATTTTCCGTGCAAAGAAAATGAAAACTCCCTTAGGCAACATTGTTTGGAATTCCAAGATGTGCCCTTGTGCATAATATGAGATCATTTGAACAAACTATGCCATGAATGTGGCCATAAGATTGATCATTTGGCTTGAAAGCCATGAATTTTCATGCATGATAGCTCATTTTTGAGAACACTTTTTAAAAATAATTGCCATATTACAAGTTTATTATTTTGCCTGGAAACTTGGTCACATATAATGACACAATGCGAAGGTTATTTCCCCTTGGGACCACTAAAAACACCTTTTCTCTCGCTCTCCCTGCAGCAGATCACTCCCCACTTCCTCGAAACTTCTCGTCCTCTCCCTCCCTCCCTCTCGCACCGCCTGTGAATGCGACTCGCCGTATTCGCGCTCCCGTCCGCCGCCGGTAAGCAGCCCCGTCCTATCCTCCTGTTCCAACCCCCTCATCTCCCTGCGGCCTGTCCGCCCACCGGTAAGCAGTCTCGGCTGCTTGCGTGGCTCGTCCCCGTCGGCCTCGGTCAGCGCGACTCCTTGCGCAGGGACGGCAGATTCGCTCGGTGGGCTGCGCGAGAGGCCAGCGCGGCTCCTTGCCGGGCGCGTCCCCGTCTGCCTAGGCCAGGGATCGCTCCACCAAATCTGGTAGGAAACAGGATCCCAAGTAGCCAAATGATTGAGAAAGAGCATTTATTGTCAATCTAACCCTGCCATTCAAACACCTCTTTGGTTAGAGTTAGTTTAGGGTTGGTACAGGATTATAATCTAACTCTAACCTCTAACCGAGTTAGAGTATCCAAACAGGGCCAACGTTGCTTTCCGCCGTCTGTCTTCCTTCAAAATTATGTTAGGATTCGTCTCGCTGCATAGGACGACTCCTAATTTAAGTAGACATGGGTCAGGTGACGTTCACGGGAAGGAAATGGCCAGGTGTGGGGTGTTTGACTGCAATAAAATCTCTCAGGGGTGTTCTGTTATACAACATGGGAACACTAAAAATTATTTCCAGTGGAACATGGCCTTGAATTTTGGTTTCCTCCAAAATCTCACATGAGTCAAATGGAAGTGAAGGTGAAGGAGTCCCTATCGCACCACAACAGTGGGAAACTGGGAATGATATCCCCGAAGAAGCAGACGTATATAAATAGTTGTTGCCTGCTAGGCAGAGTACATCGTTCAACAGTTCTATGATCATGCATTTCATCTTGATTGGACTTCTAAAGGGAGATCAAAAGCATGAAGGTACCTTGTCACGGGAAAGGAAGCACCAACAATCACAAGTTAGCCACTGAAGTGGCAATAATAAATGTTCTGATTTACACCTTCAAACTTATTTTTTCGGGATTCCATAATAGAGAGTTATTGGATAGATTATTTGTTAAATTACCCATTGGGTAATGGAAGTGATATAGTCACACAACAGACATGGATAACAACCTTGTGACTACTGTTTTGTGGGCTGGGCCTGCTGGGACCTCCAATAGGGCGCCTTAAGCGCCAGTTGTCCATGTTGTGGCAAGTTGGGCATGCCTATTAAAATGAAGGTTCGCTCGATCCCTCCATCGATAGGCAATCTTGCTTGCTCTGTCGATTCTTTTCTGCCTCAGTCGGTCATTCAGTTGTTGACAGTAGACCATTCACTTTTGAAAATTTACAAAAAGAATCATAAATTTTAAAAAATTTCAACAATTTCGAAAAAAAGTTTGTCAAAACATGAAAAAGTTCACAAATTGTTGGCAGTTGTAAAGCAACTATATTAAATCTTGGTTAAATCCTTCCAAACTTCACATGATTCTTATCCTTCCTACCCTAAACCTTCGAGACATCTTGTTTCATCATTTAGCTATCCCCGTTCATCTCAGCTTCTAGTGCAAGATTTATGCAGCAAACTTCCATCTATGCCTGCCATCAGCTCAGATCCTCTTCTGCTGATTCGTCACATAAAGTTTGTCACTAGGAGCAAGGACAATACGCTAGACATAGTTTGTCAGCCCCTCTTGTCCTCTCCTTGCTTGTAGATGCGGTGACCGCGTGTTTGTATGCCTGTGCACGCAGTCTAGATAGTTTGGACGTGTCTAGAGCATTGTTTAGCTCCATTCCTTTCACCTCTTGTTGTTATCTCGTGCCCGAGTATGTCTCGTAGCTTTCTCCTGTCGTCGCCATTGCTCTCGACCTGTCTCCCCCTCTGGCAGTTTCCTCGTCGGTGCTAGCCGCCGAGCGCCCATGGGTGCACATCGGCAGACCGGATATGTCGCACGTTGTAGCTTCTTCCTCCCCTCCCTTGGCTGCACCTCTGCTCCGGTGGATGCCTCTGCCCTCTCCCATCACCTCTACGCCCCCTCGTGAACCTTAACCTTGCCAGAGCTAGTCCGGACCATCTCAGCGGACTCCGGCCACGGGCACCACTCCCCGTCTACGTAAGCCGTCCCCAAGCCCCTCTGAGCTCTCCATCAGCCTCAACTCTTTTCTCTAGCCCTCCGCGACCACCCCACTGAGCCCAAGGATCTCCCCTCGATCCCCATGGCCACCGTGCCTGCCGTCGGCCTTGGCCTAAATTGGCTCAACGCTGAGCCACTCCCTCCTTTCTGTCACCTAAATTAGCTCAAGAGGAATACGGTGAGGACTGTGTGTGCTATGAGTTGTGACTCAGCAGCCTCAACCAGAAGAACAGTTGATGCAGCAACTGGAACTGGTCTACCAAATTGATGTGTCTTCACCGAGCCAAACTTGTTTCAAATTCCTCAGTCCTCTTTACTTTATTCCACCGCTGAAAAATCTGTGATCTATGCTCTGACGAATTTGAACTGAAGAATTTCATCACTTTGTCTTTATTTCCTTGGTTCATATTCTTCATGCTCGTATGATTGTATGATTGCATGTTCTTCACTCTTACGTATCTTGATTGCATGTACATTGATTCTGTAACGACTTAGTTTCCTTTACGTTATCTCTTCACTCTGGTCTTCATCAAATTCTTCAGAGTTTGACAAATTTCTAAAAATCTCCCATTCACCCCCGCCCCTGGGAGATAACCTACGCTTTTAGAAGCATCCACATTGATCTTAACTCTTCCTTTATTTGGTCTCTTACACATATGATCTTTCTTCCAGGCTGGTTGTTTCGCGGTTGATGCTCTTACAAAGTTTTTTGTTAATACCTTAATGGAGATAGCTATCCGGTATGGGGTTTGGATTGTTTCCCGCTTCAG
>NW_021174518.1:0-918 GCF_002162155.2 Triticum dicoccoides
TCGTCCTCGACGGAAGCTCATCTTCCTCACCCAAATAAGGCTTCAAATCTGCAATGTTAAAAGTGGGACTAACCCCAAAATCTGCAGGCAGCTCAAGTTTATATGCATTATCATTTATTTTCTCTAACACCTTAAAGGGACCATCAGCCCGTGGCATGAGCTTTGATTTGCGCAAATCAGGAAATCTATCCTTACGCAAATGTAACCAAACAAGATCTCCAGGTGCAAACACAACATGTTTTCTACCCTTATCTCCAGCAAGTTTATATTTGGCATTCATACGCTCAATGTTTTCCTTAGTTAACTCATGCATTTTTAAAATCAATTCAGCACGTTGTTTAGCATCAAAATTAACCTTCTCCGAAGATGGAAGAGGCAACAAATCAATAGGTGCACGAGGTAGGAAACCATACACAACTTCAAAAGGGCACATCTTAGTAGTAGAATGGAATGAACGATTATAAGCAAATTCAATATGAGGCAAGCATTCCTCCCACATTTTCTTATTACTCTTCAAAATAGCCCTAAGCATAGTAGACAATGTTCTATTGACTACTTCAGTTTGTCCATCAGTTTGGGGGTGACAAGTAGTACTAAAAAGCAGTTTAGTCCCCAACTTAGCCCATAAACATCTCCAAAAGTGGCTAAGAAATTTAGTATCACAATCTAAAACAATAGTATTTGGCACACCATGCAAGCGAATAATTTCACGAAAGAACAAATCAGCAACATTAACAGCATCATCGCTTTTATGACATGGTATAAAGTGTGCCATTTTCGAGAATCTATCCACGACAACAAATATGCTATCCCTCCCCTTCTTTGTTCGAGGTAAACCTAAAACAAAGTCCATAGATATATCCTCCCAAGGAACACTAGGTACAGGCAAAGGCATATATAAACCATGAGGATTGAGTC
>NW_021174519.1:0-1802 GCF_002162155.2 Triticum dicoccoides
GTCGCAGCCCCACCTAGGCACAACAGAGAGGCCAGCACGCCGGTCTAAACCTAAGCGCACAGGGGTCTGGGCCCATTGCCCATAGCACACCTGCACGTTGCGTACGCGGCCGAAAGCAGACCTAGCCTAGTGGCGTTCCAGTCCAATTCGGCGCGCGCCGCTCCGTCGCTGACGTCTGAAGTGCTTCGGCTGATACCACGACGTCGGGATACCCATAACTACTCCCACGTAGATGGTCAGTGCGTATAGGCTCGTAGCCAGACTCAGATCAAATACCAAGATCTCGTTAAGCGTGTTAAGTATCCGCGAATGCCGAACAGGGCCAGGCCCACCTGTCTCCTAGGTGGTCTCAACCTGCCCTGTCGCTCCGCCACAAAGTAACAGTCGAGGGCCGTCGGGAACCCAGGCCCACCTCTACCGGGATGGAGCCACCTGTCCTTTCAGCCCCCTCGTCAGAATCACTTGCGGGTACTCAATGAGCTGACCCGACTTTAGTCACCATCAGTATAGTATGTATGTATGTATAGTATATACCCGTGATCACCTCCCAAGTGATCACGGCCCGATAGTATAGCAAGGCAGACTGACAAGAATGTAGGGCCAATGATGATAAACTAGCATCCTATACTAAGCATTTAGGATTGCAGGTAAGGTATCAACAGGTGTAGCAACAATGTCAGGCTATGCATCAGAATAGGATCAACGGAAAGCAGTAACATGTTACACTACTCTAATGCAAGCAGTATAGATAAGAATAGGCGATATCTGGTGATCAAGGGGGGGGGGCTTGCCTGGTCGCTCTGGCAAGAGAGAGGGGTCGTCAACTCCGTAGTCGAACTGGGCAGCAACGGCGTCGGTCTCGTAGTCTACCGGAGAGAAGAGGGGGAAGAAATAATGAATACAGAGCAAACAAAGCATCACAAAATATAACAAGGCAATACACGGTGTTCGGTGTGCCCTAACGCGGTAGTAGGTGATACCGGTGAAGGGGGAAAACATCTGGGAAAGTATTCCCGGTGTTTCGTGTTTCCGGGCAGAGGAGCCGGAGGGGGAAAGTTGCGAGTTCGATAGGTTAGGGGTGTGTGGCGGACGAACGGACTGCGTATCCGGAATCGTCTCGTCGTTCTGAGCAACTTTCATGTTGAAAATATTTTAATCCGAGTTACGGATTAAAAGATATGATTTTCTAAAGATTTTATTAATTTCTGAGATTTAATTAATTATTTTATTTAATTCGAAAATGGATTTATGACATCAGCATGAGGTCATGTTGACGTCAGCAGTCAACAGGGTTGACTGGTCAACCTGACCAGTGGGTCCCACTGGTCAGTGACACATTTTTAATTAAACATTTTAATTAACCTAATTAGTGTTAATAGGGGGGTGGGCCCCACTGTCATACTCTGTTAGCTAATTAACAGTAGTTAATTAGGTTAATTAGTCATTAGATTAATTAATCTTAATTAGCTAGGTTAATCAGAATTAATGAAGTTAATTAATTAGTTAATAAATTAATTATTTTTATTATTTATTATTGATTTATTTTTTTATATATATATTTTTTTATTTTATTTTTTTTATTTTATTATTTTTTTTATTATTATTTTTTTTACGTTCTGGGCGCTGGGGCCACTTGGTCAGTGGCCCAGGGGGCATAACGGGTGCGGTTACGGGCATGCGCCCGTGCGAGGGCACGGGGCAACAGGGGCGTCGGCGGGGAGCAGCGCACGGCGCTGGGTCGCAACGGCCGGAGGCGGCGAGTAGCACTCGGCGCGGCGCCGCGCGGGAAGCAGCGGGGCGGC
>NW_021174520.1:0-2427 GCF_002162155.2 Triticum dicoccoides
GTAATGATTCTAACACCCATGGAGTCTTGGTGCTGATCATGTTTTGCTCGTGAGAGAGGCTTAGTCAACGGGTCTGCAACATTCAGATCCGTATGTATCTTGCAAATCTCTATGTCACCCTCCTTGACCTGGTCACGGATGGAATTGAAGCGTCTCTTGATGTGCTTGGTTCTCTTGTGAAATCTGGATTCCTTTGCCAAGGCTACTGCACCAGTATTGTCACAAGAGATTTTCATTGGACCTAATGCACTAGGTATGACACTGATACGTCTCCAACATATCTATAATTTTTGATTGTTCCATGCTATTATATTACCCGTTTTGGATGTTGATGGGCTTTACTTTACACATTTATATCATTTTTGGGACTAACCTACTAACCAGAGGCCCAGCCCGAATTGCTGTTTTTTTTGCCTATTTCAGTGTTTCGAAGAAAAGGAATATAAAACGGAGTCCAAACGGAATGAAACCTTCGGGAGCGTGATTTTTGGAACGAACGTGATCCAGAGGACTTGGAGTGGAAGTCACGCAACAATCGAGGCGGCCACGAGGGTGGAGGGCGCCCCCCTACTGGGTACGCCCCCTATCTCGTGGGCCCCTCGGGAGTCCGCCGACCTACTTCTTCCTTCTATAAAAACCCATGTACCCCGAAAACATCAGGGGAGCCAACGAAGAACTATTTCCTCCGTCGTAACCTTCTGTATCCGCGAGATCCCATCTTGGAGCCTTCGCCGACGCTCCGCCGAAGGGGGAATCGACCACGGAGGGCCTTTACATCATCTCCAAGGCCTCTCTGATGAGTTGTGAGTAGTTTACCACAGACCTTTGGTCCATAGTTATTAGCTAGATGGCTTCTTCTCTCTCTTTGGATCTCAATACCATGTTCTCCTTGATCTTCTTGGAGATCTATCCGTTGTAACTTTTTTTGCGGTGTGTTTGTCGAGATCCGATGAATTGCGGGTTTATGATCAAGTTTATCTATGAGAAATATTTGAATCTCCTCTGAATTCTTTTATGGGTGATTAAGTTATCTTTGCAAGTCTCTTCGAATTATCAGTTTGGTTTGGCCTACTAGATTGATCTTTCTTGCAATGGGGGAAGTGCTTAGCTTTGGGTTCAATTTTGCGGTGTCCTTTCCCAGTGACAGCAGGGGCAGCAAGGCACGTATTGTATTGTTGCCATCGAGGATAAAAAGATGGGGTTTATATCATATTGCATGACTTTATCCCTCTACATCATGTCATCTTTCTTAATGCGTTACTCTGTTCTTTATGAACTTAATACTCTAGATGCATGCTGGATAGCGGTCGATGTGTGGAGTAATAGTAGTAGATGCAGGCAGGAGTCGGTCTACTTGTCACAGACGTGATGCCTATATACATGATCATGCCTAGATAATCTCATAATTATTCGCTTTCCTATCAATTGCTCGACAGTAATTTGTTCACCCACCGTAATACTTATGCTATCTTGAGAGAAGCCACTAGTGAAACCTATGGCCCCCGGGTCTATCTCTTATCATATAATATTTCAATCTACTTTTATTTGCATCTTTTACTTTTTCTATCTATATCATAAAATACCAAAAATATATTTATCTTATCATATTATCTCTATCAGATCTCACTTTCGCAAGTGGCCGTGAAGGGATTGACAACCCCTTTATTGCGTTCGTTGCGAGTTCTTGTTTGTTTGTGTAGGTCCGTGGGACTTTTGAGGAGCCTCCTACTGGATTGATACCTTGGTTCTCAAAAATTGAGGGAAATACTTACGCTACTATTGCTGCATCACCCTTTCCTCTTCAAGGAAAACCAACGCAAGCTCAAGACATAGCAAGAAGGATTTCTGGCGCCGCTGCCAGGGAGGTCTTCGCTCAAGTCAAGACTTACCAAGTACCCATCACGAACTCATCTCCCTCGCATTTACATTATTTGCCATTTGCCTCTCATTTTCCTCTCCCCCACTTCACCCTTGCCATTTTATTCGCCTTCTATTTCCCAATCTCCTCTCTCTTTCGCTTGCCTTTTTGTTTGAGTGCCTGTTTGCCCTTATGGCTTTGCTTAAGAACGCCGACCTTCATCTTAGAAGGCTGGAAGAGATTGAATCAAACGTTAGAACTTTTATGACTTTACAATTTGAGCATAATAATTTCTTCAAAAAAGAGCTTAAAGAACAAAAGAGTTTTATGGGGTTTATGAACAAAGAGCTTGATGATATGACTAAAGAATTTTATGTTTTGAACTCTCAAATTACTCGGCTTGAAAATTCTATAACCCAAATTTCTGATAAGCAAGCTACCTTAGTCAATAAGATGGCTGCCAAACCAGAAAAGTTAGATGAAAATAATGATGAAGGTCTTAAAGTTATTGATGTGTCCCCTATTAGATCCTTGTTTTGCAATATGAATCTTAACAATGATGGGACTGG
>NW_021174521.1:0-909 GCF_002162155.2 Triticum dicoccoides
GAGGATCGCTCTTCACTCGGTAGGATTTTCACAACTTAGGCGAGTGCTTGGACTGCAGCTAAGCCCCCGAGTGGAAGGCTGGCTTACCACTCGGTAGGATTTTGATAAACTTAGGCGAGTCCTTGGACTGCAGCTAAGCCTCCGAGTGAGAGGATCGCTCTTCACTCGGTAGGATTTTCACAACTTAGGCGAGTGCTTGGACTGCAGCTAAGCCCCCGAGTGGAAGGCTGGCTTACCACTCGGTAGGATTTTGATAAACTTAGGCGAGTCCTTGGACTGCAGCTAAGCCTCCGAGTGAGAGGATCGCTCTTCACTCGGTAGGATTTTCACAACTTAGGTGAGTGCTTGGACTGCAGCTAAGCCCCCGAGTGGAAGGCTGGCTTACCACTCGGTAGGATTTTGATAAACTTAGGCGAAACGGATTCGCAGCTAAGCCTCCGAGTGTGAGTCTGGCTCACCACTCGGTAGGATTTTTACAAACTTAGGCGAAACGGATTCGCGGCTAAGTCACCCACTGAGGGGGAGTTTTTATGTGGACAAAAATAAAAAGTGATGACACTATTATTTCCAAACCCATGAACTACAGAAGTACTTTATTGCAACTCATCCGAGTGATAAAACTTAAGTGTAAAATGGGCGGAGTAGCTCCGCGTTCCAAGCTCGGGGCTCGTCGATATTATGCTCGACGTTGTAAAGACGGTACGCCCCGTTGTGGAGAACCTTGGTGACGATGAAGGGACCTTCCCAAGAAGGAGCAAGCTTGTGTGGTTTGTGCTGATCCACTCGGAGAACCAAATCCCCTTCCTGGAAGGCTCGACCTCTCACATTTCGGGCGTGGAAACGGCGCAGATCTTGTTGGTAGATGGTCGACCGGATCAGAGCCATCTCCCTTTCTTCCTCTAAAAGGTC
>NW_021174522.1:0-1505 GCF_002162155.2 Triticum dicoccoides
AGACCCTCGTGGTCAGGTTGATCGTGCTCCGGCGTGGTCAATAACCTCTCGGAGTTGGTTTAGCGATTGCTAAGGCGCGACGTCCTCGCACGTTCGTAGTCGGATCGTCAAAGTCAACTTCCACCAAAGCGATATCCATCATCTCATCGAAAGACGGGACACCTTTGCCTCTATCAAATCCCAACTAGGAAGATCACTTGTTTCTTGTGTAAAGGGACTACCCACTACCCTGCTCAGTGTCACATTTACCCCATGGTACAAAGGACCCTCCAGCAGAAGAAAGAAGCAACGAAAGGAGCCCTTATGGAAATGTTAGAAGAACCTGTGATGAAGGAAGAGGTGGAGGACACCCTCGAAGGAGACCCAGTTAAACCCTGCACCAAGTCTTGCTATACGTGTGGAGAAGAAGGACACTTTTTCCAGAATTGTCTAAAGGGAGATTCATGCGGAGCATCCCACGTTCATCCCCATGTACACTCCGACTACTCTCCAAACCCCAAGTGGACATATGACGAGACCTCGAACATACGCCATTGGACACAAGGTGAACTTGCTCCTCTCCGAACCATCACTTTCTACATGTGAGATATGGCTACTACTCCAGCGTGTGTTCTATGCATGATCAGGTACTTGGAGGAAAGCCACGAAGCCACCACATCCAACGGAAGAGCTAGCGAGGACGCCAAGTACAAGGACCCAGAGAAGAAGCTGCACGAAGCTACAGCCGCCGGACGACCGGCCCAGCCCGGACGTCCGGCCCCTGAGGACCCGAGCCGAATCCACAGACGACCGGAGCCACCGGACGTCCGACCTCTCTCCAGCGCCCGGACGACCGGCACTGACCGGACGTCCGACACCACCTATCCAGAGCCAAAACGCCGGACGTCCGACATGCACCGGACGACCGGACCCTCGCGAGCCTCCGGACGTCCGGAACCTGGCGGACGTCCGACGCCTGTGCGCTGCCATGTGTTAGGCCACAGCCCATGTACCCCCTTCACTTACCCCTTCGTGGCCCTAGACTATATATTGATGAGGACATCAATACCATTGTTACACCCACAGCCCCTACTGCTATATATACGGGACCAATTACTAGAGCTCGCGCACGCCAATTAAATTATCAGGTACTTTCGTTTCTTGGTAATGATTCTAATGTTCATGAGAATATGATGCTGCCTAAATTGGATACATTTGTTTTGCTTACAAATGAAGGGCCTAGCTTGGAGAAGGATGAACATTGGAGCAAGAACAAGCATGGAGATGATGCCATGCGCAAGGGGAACAAGAACGGAGTTACAAGTGATGATTTCAGGACTTTGAAGCCACCATAATGGGTGCATGAAGCCATGGACGAAATATACAAGATGCCACTTCATAAATTTCGTCCCGAGGCTATTATAGGTGCTGCGTCACCTTTTTATTGGGCCAGGCCCATGTAATTTCGAAATACATAAGTATAGGCTATTTTTAGAGTCCGTATGTGTGGGGAAACAAGAGATAGG
>NW_021174523.1:0-6927 GCF_002162155.2 Triticum dicoccoides
TAAAATGACCTATACTTAGCATTTTTCCTCCAAAATGACTTAATATGCTTAGCTAGCATAAAAATGACCTATTTAACCTAGGATAGCTCTAAAATGACCTATACTTAGCATCTTTTCCTCAAAAAAGACTTAATATGCTAAGCTAGCTCTAAAATGATATAGTATGCTTAAGAAATGACATATTTTAGGTCCTAAATGACTTCATATGCTTAGCTAGCTCCAAAATGACATAATAACCTTACTTAGCTTCAAAATGACCTATTCAACCCAGGCTAGCTCTAGAATGACCTATACTTAGCATTTTTTCCTCCAAAATGACTTAATATGCTTAGCTAGCTCAAAAATTGCATAATAAGCTTAATTAGCTCCAAAATGACCTATTTAACCTAGGATAGCTCTAAAATGACCTATACTTGGCATTTTTTTCCTTCAAAATGACTTAATATGCTTAGCTAGCTTAAAAATGACCTATACTTAGAATCTTTTCTTCCAAAATTAGTTAATATGCTTAACTAGCTCTAAAATGACATAATATACTTAAGAAATGACATAGTTTAGCTCCTAAATGACTTCACATGCTTAGCTAGCTCCAAAATGACATAATAAGCTTAATTAGCTCCAAAATGACCTATTTAACCTAGGATAGCTCTAAAATGACCTATACTTAGCATTTTTCCTCCAAAATGACTTAATATGCTTAGCTAGCATAAAAATGACCTATTTAACCTAGGATAGCTCTAAAATGACCTATACTTAGCATCTTTTCCTCAAAAAAGACTTAATATGCTAAGCTAGCTCTAAAATGATATAGTATGCTTAAGAAATGACATATTTTAGGTCATAAATGACTTCATATGCTTAGCTAGCTCCAAAATGACATAATAACCTTACTTAGCTTCAAAATGACCTATTCAACCCAGGCTAGCTCTAAAATGACCTATACTTAGCATTTTTTCCTCCAAAATGACTTAATATGCTTAGCTAGCTCAAAAATTACATAATAAGCTTAATTAGCTCCAAAATGACCTATTTAACCTAGGATAGCTCTAAAATGACCTATACTTAGCATTTTTTCCTTCAAAATGACTTAATATGCTTAGCTAGCTTAAAAATGACCTATACTTAGAATCTTTTCCTCCAAAATTAGTTAATATGCTTAACTAGCTCTAAAATGACATAATATACTTAAGAAATGACATAGTTTAGCTCCTAAATGACTTCACATGCTTAGCTAGCTCCAAAATGACATAATAAGCTTAATTAGCTCCAAAATGACATATTTAACCTAGGATAGCTCTAAAATGACCTATACTTAGCATTTTTCCTCCAAAATGACTTAATATGCTTAGCTAGCATAAAAATGACCTATTTAATCTAGGATAGCTCTAAAATGACCTATACTTAGCATCTTTTCCTCAAAAAAGACTTAATATGCTTAGCTAGCTCTAAAATGATATAGTATGCTTAAGAAATGACATATTTTAGGTCCTAAATGACTTCATATGCTTAGCTAGCTCCAAAATGACATAATAACCTTACTTAGCTTCAAAATGACCTATTCAACCCAGGCTAGCTCTAAAATGACCTATACTTGGCATTTTTTCCTCCAAAATGACTTAATATGCTTAGTTAGCTCAAAAATTACATAATAAGCTTAATTAGCTTCAAAATGACCTATTTAACCTAGGATAGCTCTAAAATGACCTATACTTAGCATTTTTTCCTTCAAAATGACTTAATATGCTTAGCTAGCTTAAAAATGACCTATACTTAGAATCTTTTCCTCCAAAATTAGTTAATATGCTTAACTAGCTCTAAAATGACATAATATACTTAAGAAATGACATAGTTTAGCTCCTAAATGACTTCACATGCTTAGCTAGCTCCAAAATGACATAATAAGCTTAATTAGCTCCAAAATGACATATTTAACCTAGGATAGCTCTAAAATGACCTATACTTAGCATTTTTCCTCCAAAATGACTTAATATGCTTAGCTAGCATAAAAATGACCTATTTAACCTAGGATAGCTCTAAAATGACCTATACTTAGCATCTTTTCCTCAAAAAGACTTAATATGCTAAGCTAGCTCTAAAATGATATAGTATGCTAAAGAAATGACATATTTTAGGTCCTAAATGACTTCATATGCTTAGCTAGCTCCAAAATGACATAATAACCTTACTTAGCTTCAAAATGACCTATTCAACCCAGGCTAGCTCTAAAATGACCTATACTTAGCATTTTTTCCTCCAAAATGACTTAATATGCTTAGCTAGCTCAAAAATTACATAATAAGCTTAATTAGCTCCAAAATGACCTATTTAACCTAGGATAGCTCTAAAATGACCTATACTTAGCATTTTTTCCTTCAAAATGACTTAATATGCTTAGCTAGCTTAAAAATGACCTATACTTAGAATCTTTTCCTCCAAAATTAGTTAATATGCTTAACTAGCTCTAAAATGACATAATATACTTAAGAAATGACATAGTTTAGCTCCTAAATGACTTCACATGCTTAGCTAGCTCCTAAATGACATAATAAGCTTAATTAGCTCCAAAATGACATATTTAACCTAGGATAGCTCTAAAATGACCTAGACTTAGCATTTTTCCTCCAAAATGACTTAATATGCTTAGCTAGCATAAAAATGACCTATTTAACCTAGGATAGCTCTAAAATGACCTATACTTAGCATCTTTTCCTCAAAAAAGACTTAATATGCTTAGCTAGCTCTAAAATGATATAGTATGCTTAAGAAATGACATATTTCAGGTCCTAAATGACTTCATATGCTTAGCTAGCTCCAAAATGACATAATAACCTTACTTAGCTTCAAAATGACCTATTCAACCCAGGCTAGCTCTAAAATGACCTATACTTGGCCTTTTTTCCTCCAAAATGACTTAATATGCTTAGCTAGCTCAAAAATTACATAATAAGCTTAATTAGCTCGAAAATGACCTATTTAACCTAGGATAGCTCTAAAATGACCTATACTTAGCATTTTTTCCTTCAAAATGACTTAATATGCTTAGCTAGCTTAAAAATGACCTATACTTAGAATCTTTTCCTCCAAAATTAGTTAATATGCTTAACTAGCTCTAAAATGACATAATATGCTTAAGAAATGACATAGTTTAGCTCCTAATTGACTTCACATGCTTAGCTAGCTCCAAAATGACATAATAAGCTTAATTAGCTCCAAAATGACATATTTAACCTAGGATAGCTCTAAAATGACTTATACTTAGCATTTTTCCTCCAAAATGACTTAATATGCTTAGCTAACATAAAAATGACATATTTAACCTAGGATAGCTCTAAAATGACCTATACTTAGCATCTTTTCCTCAAAAAAGACTTAATATGCTTAGCTAGCTCTAAAATGATATAATATGCTTAAGAAATGACATATTTTAGGTCCTAAATGACTTCATATGCTTAGCTAGCTCCAAAATGACATAATAACCTTACTTAGCTTCAAAATGACCTATTCAACCCAGGCTAGCTCTAAAATGACCTATACTTAGCATTTTTTCCTCCAAAATGACTTAATATGCTTAGCTAGCTCAAAATTACATAATAAGCTTCATTAGCTCCAAAATGACCTATTTAACCTAGGATCGCTCTAAAATGACCTATACTTAGCATTTTTTCCTCCAAAATGACTTAATATGCTTAGCTAGTTTAAAAATAACTTATACTTAGAATCTTTTCCTCCAAAATTAGTTAATATGCTTAACTAGCTCTAAAATGACATAATATCCTTAAGAAATGACATAGTTTAGCTCCTAAATGACTTCACATGCTTAGCTAGCTCCAAAATGACATAATAAGCTTAATTAGCTCCAAAATGACATATTTAACCTAGGATAGCTCTAAAATGACCTATACTTAGCATTTTTCCTCCAAAATTACTTAATATGCTTAGCTAGCATAAAAATGACCTATTTAACCTAGGATAGCTCTAAAATGACCTATACTTAGCATCTTTTCCTCAAAAAAGACTTAATATGCTAAGCTAGCTCTAAAATGATATAATATGCTTAAGAAATGACATATTTTAGGTCCTAAATGACTTCATATGCTTAGCTAGCTCCAAAATGACATAATAACCTTACTTAGCTTCAAAATGACCTATTCAACCCAGGCTAGCTCTAAAATGACCTATACTTAGCATTTTTTCCTCCAAAATGACTTAATATGCTTAGCTAGCTCAAGAATTACATAATAAGCTTAATTAGCTCCAAAATGACCTATTTAACCTAGGATAGCTCTAAAATGACCTATACTTAGCATTTTTCCTTCAAAATGACTTAATATGCTTAGCTAGCTTAAAAATGACCTATACTTAGAATCTTTTCCTCCAAAATTAGTTAATATGCTTAACTAGCTCTAAAATGACATAATATACTTAAGAAATGACATAGTTTAGCTCCTAAATGACTTCACATGCTTAGCTAGCTCCAAAATGACATAATAAGCTTAATTAGCTCCAAAATGACATATTTAACCTAGGATAGCTCTAAAATGACTTAATATGCTTAGCTAGCATAAAAATGACCTATTTAACCTAGGATAGCTCTAAAATGACCTATACTTAGCATCTTTTCCTCAAAAAAGACTTAATATGCTAAGCTAGCTCTAAAATGATATAGTATGCTTAAGAAATGACATATTTTAGGTCCTAAATGACTTCATATGCTTAGCTAGCTCCAAAATGACATAATAACCTTACTTAGCTTCAAAATGACCTATTCAACCCAGGCTAGCTCTAAAATGACCTATACTTAGCATTTTTTCCTCCAAAATGACTTAATATGCTTAGCTAGCTCAAAAATTGCATAATAAGCTTAATTAGCTCCAAAATGACCTATTTAACCTAGGATAGCTCTAAAATGACCTATACTTGGCATTTTTTCCTTCAAAATGACTTAATATGCTTAGCTAGCTTAAAAATGACCTATACTTAGAATCTTTTCCTCCAAAATTAGTTAATATGCTTAACTAGCTCTAAAATGACATAATATACTTAAGAAATGACATAGTTTAGCTCCTAAATGACTTCACATGCTTAGCTAGCTCCAAAATGACATAATAAGCTTAATTAGCTCCAAAATGACATATTTAACCTAGGATAGCTCTAAAATGACCTATACTTAGCATTTTTCTGCCAAAATGACTTAATATGCTTAGCTAGCATAAAAATGACCTATTTAACCTAGGATAGCTCTAAAATGACCTATACTTAGCATCTTTTCCTCAAAAAAGACTTAATATGCTAAGCTAGCTCTAAAATGATATAGTATGCTTAAGAAATGACATATTTTAGGTCATAAATGACTTCATATGCTTAGCTAGCTCCAAAATGACATAATAACCTTACTTAGCTTCAAAATGACCTATTCAACCCAGGCTAGCTCTAAAATGACCTATACTTAGCATTTTTTCCTCCAAAATGACTTAATATGCTTAGCTAGCTCAAAAATTACATAATAAGCTTAATTAGCTCCAAAATGACCTATTTAACCTAGGATAGCTCTAAAATGACCTATACTTAGCATTTTTTCCTTCAAAATGACTTAATATGCTTAGCTAGCTTAAAAATGACCTATACTTAGAATCTTTTCATCCAAAATTAGTTAATATGCTTAACTAGCTCTAAAATGACATAATATACTTAAGAAATGACATAGTTTAGCTCCTAAATGACTTCACATGCTTAGCTAGCTCCAAAATGACATAATAAGCTTAATTAGCTCCAAAATGACATATTTAACCTACGATAGCTCTAAAATGACCTATACTTAGCATTTTTCCTCCAAAATGACTTAATATGCTTGGCTAGCATAAAAATGACCTATTTAATCTAGGATAGCTCTAAAATGACCTATACTTAGCATCTTTTCCTCAAAAAAGACTTAATATGCTTAGCTAGCTCTAAAATGATATAGTATGCTTAAGAAATGACATATTTTAGGTCCTAAATGACTTCATATGCTTAGCTAGCTCCAAAATGACATAATAACCTTACTTAGCTTCAAAATGACCTATTCAACCCAGGCTAGCTCTAAAACGACCTATACTTGGCATTTTTCCTCGAAAATGACTTAATATGCTTAGCTAGCTCAAAAATTACATAATAAGCTTAATTAGCTTCAAAATGACCTATTTAACCTAGGATAGCTCTAAAATGACCTATACTTAGCATTTTTTCCTTCAAAATGACTTGATATGCTTAGCTAGCTTAAAAATGACCTATACTTAGAATCTTTTCCTCCAAAATTAGTTAATATGCTTAACTAGCTCTAAAATGACATAATATACTTAAGAAATGACATAGTTTAGCTCCTAAATGACTTCACATGCTTAGCTAGCTCCAAAATGACATAATAAGCTTAATTAGCTCCAAAATGACATATTTAACCTAGGATAGCTCTAAAATGACCTATACTTAGCATTTTCCTCCAAAATGACTTAATATGCTTAGCTAGCATAAAAATGACCTATTTAACCTAGGATAGCTCTAAAATGACCTATACTTAGCATCTTTTCCTCAAAAAAGACTTAATATGCTAAGCTAGCTCTAAAATGATATAGTATGCTTAAGAAATGACATATTTTAGGTCCTAAATGACTTCATATGCTTAGCTAGCTCCAAAATGACATAATAACCTTACTTAGCTTCAAAATGACCTATTCAACCCAGGCTAGCTCTAAAATGACCTATACTTAGCATTTTTTCCTCCAAAATGACTTAATATGCTTAGCTAGCTCAAAAATTACATAATAAGCTTAATTAGCTCCAAAATGACCTATTTAACCTAGGATAGCTCTAAAATGACCTATACTTAGCATTTTTTCCTTCAAAATGACTTAATATGCTTAGCTAGCTTAAAAATGACCTATACTTAGAATC